>NW_005842122.1:937465-947734 GCF_000455745.1 Alligator sinensis
GCTTGAGATGCACCTTTGGATGCATGACAAGGTATGGCTGGCCTTGCTGGCTGCGGTCTGGCATTGGCGGCTCATGTTCATCTTGGAGTCCATAATGACTCCAGACTTTTATAGTCTGTCTAAATCTAGTTGCAGCCTATCTCTCTCTTCAAGTGTGTCCACCTCACCCCACTTCTTAGTGTCATCAGCAAACTTGGACAGCGTGCTTTCCACCCCCTTGTCCAAGTCGCTGATGAAGATGTTAAACAGAGCAGGCCCGAGGACCGAGCCCTGGGGTATGCCACTGCTCACATCTGACTAAGTTGAGTACAACCCGTCCACCACTACTCTCTGGGTGCGCCCCATCAGCCAATTTTTTACCCATCTAACTGTGCAGGCATCAATGGCACAATCACTTAATTTATTGATGAGGATGGGGTGAGAGACAGTGTCAAAGGCCTTCTTAAAGTCTAGAAAGACTATGTCCACAGCGACACCATCATCCAAGGATTTAGTTACTTGGTCATAAAAGGCAATCAGGTTGGTCTGGCAGGACTTGCCTTTGATGAACCCATGCTGATTGCCCCTGAGCATGATCTCCCCTGCAGGCCCCCCACAGATGTGCTCCTTGATGATTCTCTCCAAGAGCTTCCTGAGTACCGAGCACATATTAGAACAGTCCAGAATGTAAAACACTGTTAAGCATTCACAAAAATGAGCTCCTATTGAAGCAAGAATATTCTTCCTTTGTTTTCTGATAGCATTTACTTGTCTCAATTATTGTGACAGGCTATTTTGATCATGTAGAAATGCAAATACTTAACTTCAAAAGGAACCAGTTCCTTTGGGACCATTTCATCCATATAGAGGAGCTAAGGGCTCCTTCTTTGTGGCAAGTAAAATGATATTCACATTTACTTTAAAGTTTTTGATGTCATGAACTTGAGTATTTCAATGGTTGTATTACAAGTTTCTGGACCTTGTTACTGTGGCAAAAAGCTGAAGACAGAGGACCCCCCCTTACCCTTTTTTTTTTTTTGCTTAAATATCATGAATCTTAACCCACTCTTACTATTTCAGGAACCACATTCAAACTTTGTAATCCTTGGAGGATGGCAATACTCTCATTTATAAACTCTGCTTCCACTTGCAACCTGCATCGGAAGCAGATGGGCCTACGCTTTAGTGGACAGTAATTATATATTTCTTTGAATGCTGTAGCATCTTTATATGCTCCTAGAGAGCAGTCCTTTTACCTACATATGCTGCCACTCAGTGTCTCCTCCATATAAATACATCCTTGTTATAAAATAGGTTCAATACTAATAGACAGTGTTGTTTATAGCTTTCTAAACCAGCAGCTGCATTGATAGCTCTTTTTGATCAGCCATCTAATTTGAAACAAATAGAACAACTAGAAACAGCAGTGAGACCATACAACAGAATAATAACATTTGATCACCGCTCCTGACTTTCTTATAAAGCTGTCCATCAAAGATAATTGCAAGATTTAAAATTTCAATTTTAAAATCTGCTTGAATTTGTGTATATCTGCAAAAAATTATGCACCATTTTGGAAGAGTAAATAAAAATATCACAAACAGTACAACATTCAAGCATATTTTCCTATTTCTGGCACCAATGAACCAGCAGCAGCTTTCTTTCAAAGGTTATGGGTAAAAGCAATTAAAAGTGATTTCAGAGTTTCTTCCTTGCTTTAGATTTTTAGGATATGAGAAAGCCTGAGTAACAGTTTACTGCTGTATTGAGAAAGTATTTGCAATGTTGAGATCATACCAAATACAGGAGAAACAGAAAGATCATATGAAACTTGTATTCAATATATTTGGGATCAAAAGAAATCAGAGAGGAAAGAGTTAGAGACTTACTGCCACATACAAGTTTTTAGGCTTTGGAATGTGTCACAAAGAAGACTTAAATTTATTTATTTCTTATTATCAGTCCAAAGATGTTTCAGCAGAGAAAAAAATAATTGTCAATGTGCCAGGTGGCACATACAGAGCACTATGGTATTGTGAGTTCAGTACCATGGATTCAAAATGATATAACTAGGAGTTACAAAATAGCATGGTCTTATTTACTTCTCTGAGACCCATGCACAGGTGAACCCCAGCTATGTTTCTTCAGTCTTCTTCAGCTGTCAGTAAACTACAAAACTTTGTTTCTAGTCTCTAGCCAAAAAAAAAAAAAGGAGAAGAAAAAGAAAAAGAAATGAAAACTGGAACAGTTGTATAATACAACACTGAGATGATTAATAGATGATCACTGCCGGTGAGCAGTAGATGAATCTACTATGCATAGTCCATGCATACTGGAGGCAATTTCATGGAATCATCTGACCTGTTCCTGGAGGACAGTGATAGAGTCCTACAGTCCTAGATAACAGAGATGTAATTTGATTAAGTTAGCTCATCTTCTAATGTGAAGAACAAATCAGAGTTGAACCACCTAGAGAGAGCCTTAGGAGACCAGACAGCTGATGTACCCAAGACTAAAAGTGAACTGCTACCACCACCAGTCAGAATTCTCAACGGACACAGTTCTCAGGAATCAAAGATGGTTAGCAATGGTAGCCTGCTGATTAGTCAAGCAGAAGGTAAGGCAAGGTGCCTTAGAGTCTTTCTGGTTCAGAGGCATGAGGTTTCTTAAGAAACAACCTCTTTAATCAAATGCTAGAAACAGACTGGCAGAAATATCTTCTCAGGCATAAAATTTACCCTTTGTGAAGTTTGATTCAGTATGAGAATCCTCATTTGAAACTTACAATATGTGAGGTGGAATGCCTAGACATCACCACATGTATTTCAAGAGTCTTAATAATAAGTCTATTAATAGATCAAACACACTGCATGCATCATTCCTGAGTACTTCTGTTTCTTTACCACAACCCATACTATTATATATGTCCCCAGATTTAAATTCAGAACACATTCCCCCTAAAGTAACTTAGTGTTTCTATGAGATGATGAATGGATTGAAGTAACCCATCTTGACAGAGAACGATATCATCTTAATAATCTGATATTTTATGTTCTTTGTTATAATTACTTTTGCCTCAGATTAATGAATTCCATTTACAGTAGCAAGACCAGCAAATGAAAACCATTCAGCACTAGTATGAAATATAATGGAAAGATGAGACTATCTGGTATGTGAGGCATAAATTGGAGTATTGAAAAGTCATTATTTACAAAAAAAGAAATGATTTTTCCATGATGTAAATTTTATTAAAAATAAATCTCTGTCAAAAAAGGTTGAATGCATTTACATTTTTGAATACAATTACAGGGGCCACAGAACTCAAAAAGCAAGTTTTCAATTTTCCTTTTGAATTACTTCCTTTGTTCCCACTTATTTTTCTGCATTGCACATTATGTCCTTCATATCCTTGTGGTTACTCTTGCTAAAGTCATATCATAAAATAAAATACATTACCCTTAAACAAGTGCATAACTTGCTACTATGGCATTTATGGTTGATATCTAGGTAAAGACATAAGCCTCTTCATTCACATTGTTGAAGATATATTTTTTCATGTTTGTATATGCCTTTACATATTTATTGTAGATTTATTCATTTAAAATGTATTAATTTCAGGTGATGGGAACTATGTATCTCTTTTGAATGAGCATCCCAAGGGAAAATACAGTCTTATTAAACTACATTTCAATGAAATAGTAAGAGTAAAAGGCAGGCTGCTTCATCCACAATGGCCAAACAGAATGCCAAGTTGGTTTAAAGGCCATTGGTTAAATGATCCTGGTCAGGTACATGTTTTAGACCATTGTTTGAGAAACTATTTTTACAGGGAGCTATGGGAAAGACAGAAAAAAAAGAGTGAGCTTATTTCCTGTTCCTGGTGCACACCCCGTATTTTTATTAGCCTGAATAATGTCAACTATTTTAAAGGTAATATGTATGCATTTTTCACTGAGAATATGCAATAGTTTTCTGACAGCAGATCATGACCCGACATGATCATGATTGGGTCATGATTGATAATAATCCTTGAACCTTCTGCATTTATTTTATATTAAACAACAAGAAGTTTCTCTTTGGAAAAAGGGGAGATATTAAGGGAAATAAATCAAGCATGCAATTTACTTTTCCACATGTCATACTTCTATTACACAGGCCCCACTACGAATGAGACCTCCATGCAGTCCTGAGCACTGCACATTTAGTTTAATTAATTAAAGTCACAGGTATATGACTCAGACCTCTGTCCATGGTCATAAGTGAGAGAAGTGTTCAAGGAGCTAAACGGAGTATGCAAGTGAGCTGCACACTTTTTTTGCACTCTGTGCCAATTTATAACTACAAAGGAACAGCAACCATTTGGAGCTGCCTGCATGGTAAGGAATAAGGGAAAACCTAGAGCTTGGGGGCAGCAGGAGGCAAATTAAATTCTCAACCAAGGTTAACACTTGCAGAAAGATGGATTTCAAGGGATCCTGCATTATATCCTTTCCTCATTTTGTCGTTCCTTGTGTTAGGTGATAGGAACATTGGGGACATGGCAGACCCACTTCTAATTGCAATTTTGGGATTTGATATCTACAGGGAACAGAAACAGTATATGAAACTTAGATTTTAAAAGTCCTGCACAACCTAAGACCCCTGGGCAGTAACCTTATTTTCCTGGATGTCTCTCAATAACTCACAAAATGTTGTTTCACCTCTCCATAAAATCAGCATCCCAGTCCTAAAATGACAGCAGCAAGTTATAAGCAGTTTCAGGACCATCTTTGTCCCCTTTTGGTCACAAAGCTGCTCTTCTTTCTTATTATCTGACCTGTAGAGTAGGAAGAAACTTGGCATTTCTTGGATGGGTAATTCCTATGACATATTTTTGGCATAAATAACGAACTAATTTTTTTTTAAATCTCAGAAAAACTGAATCAGAAATATACATAAGCACTTGAAATTTGATATGAATTCAAACATTTCCTTACAAATCTGTTAAAAAGATCAACTGTGAATGACTAAGCATTGCACCTTAATTCTTTTCTATGGCCTTGGCCCCCAATCAAACTATAATTCCACTTAAAGACAGCCTGCAATTCAGCTACACTATCCAGTCCACAAGGTAACATGGAGTCATGAAGTAACCAAACTATGATTCCCTTGAGATTCTCAACAGAAAGTCAAAATATTTCAGCAAAAAACATTTTGATGGAATAATCATTTTAATTGGAAAGGCATTTTTGAAGGAAAAAGTCTCCACTGGCTCTACCTTTCTGCATTTCATGCCTGTATTTGCCCTTCTGTCTCTGAGAGAAGTTACTATGGGACAGAACACTCTTTTCCAGTTCTTTTATGAACTAGAAAGCATTTTTTCTTGTTATCTCTCTTCTAGTCTAAGCAGCAGTGCAGCAAGTAGATTCTGTACTGAACAGAATCTTTTGGAGAAAAGCACAGATATACCCAGGCTAAGTACAGACATTCAAAAAGCCCAAGAAGGAATAGGTCAAAATTATGCAGGTTTCTGTAAGCGGTATAGGTTAGTTTGAGAGTGAACTGAACACATGTTCACCATTTGGGGGGCAGGAGGAGGCTGCCTGCACTGGCCGAGGCCAGCAGGTTGGGGGTATTCCTGCATACCTCCCAGCAGACTTTCCAGGGTGCTGGAGACTTCAAAGTGCAGCCAAGCACAGCTGAGATGCCAGCCCACCCCTGACTGGCTCCCCTTTCCTCCATCATCATCAGCCACAGGTACGTCATCAGGAGTCAGGAAGTGGAGGCACCCATACTCACCTATACCCTGTAGCTCGGTGGGCTCCCACCCACCCAGGGACTCCCATGGATACTGCAAGCAGGTACAGCCCCAAAGCTGACTAGGTTACAAGGCACAACAAAAAAACCCTTCCTCCCTCTTATCATCAGTCACTGTGTTGACTTGGCTTTGTGAGAGTCTGGGAGCAGGGCCAGCTGGGTGCTTGGCTGGAGCAGCTGAGCATAGTGGGAGGTCTAGTGGGGGGCTACAAAGGTGCCCAGCATGTCAGCAGACAGTGACCTAACATGATTCAACAGCAGATCTGGTACAGAAGTCTGATTCCCTGGTCTATTACATTTGAGTTCACATCGATCCATGGATCCAGGTTCCGCCATTTTTAAACCAGTATGTGCACACTGAACTTTTGTACTGTTATTGGTTTAGACCAGCTTCTGAGCACTTATACAGGTAAAAGTATATTGTCTGTACGTGGCCCCAGACTGAAATAAAATGGCAGGAGATGGAAGGTTGATGAAAATTGTCACTTCTGGCTTTCTCCTGTAGAAACAGATTTGTGTCATCTTACCAGAAAGATAAATCATATAATCATTAAGGCCAAAATCTTCACTGATATATCTGTGCTTCTATGGGAGACCATTAGGTGCACACTTACACCCGTTAACAAGTAGCTGAATATATGTTTAGGTACAGTGAAAAATAAAGCCTTAAAAACCCATTTGCGGTATAACTCAATATATGAGTGAGTAAGACAAGGTAACAGGGTAACTGTGTTGTCTGGGCCTACATATTTCATTCATCCACAGACACCTCTTAAGGGTGAGGCTTCTTCCACAAGAAATAATATTGCTCTCAGAAACCTAAGGGATCAAGTGATAATACTTCCTAGCTGGAGGAAGATGGAGGTGTCAGCAGTTCCAGCATCAGGAGGGATGCTGACTCTTTTTTCTCTTCTAGTTATAAATGCATACTTTGTTTATTGAGCTGAGATCTTTGTCACCACTCCACAAGCTCTGCCTTCTTCTGCAAACTTACCAGACAGGGGGCCACAGGATCATGCAATACTGGCGGCAGCATGTAGGATAAGCAGTAAGCACAGAAGAATGGAAAATGGTGGATAACAGCAGTAAAAAGAGTGTCACAGAACCTCAAGAAAGTGAAGACAGATGAAAACATTCATTTTTATGCCTAATTAAAAGAGCTGAAAAGGACCTTTTGAGTGGATTGCACAAAACAGAATGACTTCCTTGATATTGCTGCTGAAATGCAGGGCAATGCAGATTTCTACTTTCAATACAACTGGATTATAAAACCAAGAGGAATTTCAGTCTTTCCTCACAAGACGACTAGTCTCAAGCAGCACTTGCAGAATAAGTGCCGGGAGATTATGGGAGTCAGATCAGATATCTAAACACAATAACCTACATGGGATGGTATCAGGCAGCTAGAGTCAAAACCTACTTGGGATGGGACATAGCTGGACAGGAAAGTCTAGACTAAGAGCTTTTCTCTGTTAATATGGACCAAAGACATGTTTGAGTAAAACTGCAAATGAGAAACTAAAAAGAAGTATGTATAAGATCCCTGCTATAAAGCTCAGAATGATAGCAGTAAGGAAGAAGGAATCAACAATATACATATTTTTTTAAAGCAGGTAGCAGTGCAGGTCATGATGAAAGAAGTCCAAAAGGGTGAAATGGAAGGGCAGAAGGCAACTCCATGCCCAAAATTTTGGGTAAAGACATGCAGATTTTTCATGAAGATAAGGCAATGATGAAATCATGGTTTGTGGAGCACTGGACTTAATTATCCAATACCATAGAGGATCAGGCTTAGTGGAAAGGTGAAGAGTCTTAACATTTTAAATGGGATTTAAAATGGGATACTAAATATTGAATCTGGGACACGAAGGAAGAGACCATGGAAAACTGACTAGTTTGGTCAGAAAAAAAAAAAACAAAAGCAAGTGAAAAGTGTAATTTATAGTTGGCAAGCAACTAAAGAAGTCAACAATTACCTCATGTGGGATTTTATTGTTACGTTACATTAGACAAATGGCTTTGGTGAGATTTTTTTTTTAAATAACCTACAGAATGTTAATGATAGTTATAACAAGTGTTGTAAAAGTTTCATATGACTAGGTAGGAGCTTCTGGAGTGGCCAAGGAGCAGCCAGGCTTTACCTATCAGGACAGAGACTGTCAGAAAATTGCTAGGCCTTACCCTCAGGGAATACCTGGCTATAACAAGATTATGAGTGAAATCACAGAGGGACTTCAGCAGATATTGACACCTAGTTCAAAATTACAATCCTGAAAACTGCTAATTGGCTGCTGATCAACCCTGGAAGTACCTAAACTCATACCTAAACTCTGTGGCAACTTACTTTTTGCCTTTAAAGATTCACAAGTGTCTATAAGCATCTCCATGTAGTCAGAGAACTGTCCCAACCTTGGCATGGCCAAGGATTAATGCCAAGATTATGGCTGAGCCTGACTGGAATCTGGAAACAAGGTGTTCATCTTCTTAAATCCCCTGACAGGTCCTGTTCACATAACACACAATCAGATTCCACACAAACTGCACTTGCAGACACTTTCTTTTAAAATTATGCTAATGGTGGTGATGGTACTGCTGTTTTGTCACTGTGGAGAAAATAATTCAATATTCATTGGGACCAGAGGAAGGGAGAAAGGAGCATGAGCCTGTAAACTAGTGATTAGAACAGTCACTTGGGAGACAGGGGTACCAAGATTTAGTCCTTGCTTCCAGAGATGTTTTTATGTTCTATCCAATGATTGTTGAATATAAAATACAGAAAATCCCAGGAGCAGGGACTGCAAGAATAAGCATTGGGATTGTATTTACTTTTGTAATATCTGTGCTCTCTACTGAAAGATGTATAGCACGGGGGGAGGGGGGGGCACAGCTATATATACTGATTATTTTTCTCCTTTATTTTTTGCACCTCAGATTGTCATCTGGGACATCTCTATTATTTTGGGTTATTACAGACACTGTTTCAATTGGGCTCTCTTTTTGCAATGAAGAAAGATACAAAGGAGGAAGATTTCATTTGAACGTATACTGGTTCTCTTTCTATGTACAGTTTGCAAGAACTTTAAATTTCAGTCCTACAATTGCCTCTTGTACCCCCTTGGTGGTTCAACAACAACAAAACTACTTGAAAAAAAAAAGCATTGGTGCAATTTGAATGCTTAACTCACATTTATGTTTTCCACTTAGACCTTTTGATGACATTTTCTGAAGTTTGACATTTGACACTTCATGGTTTCTTTACAGCATTGAATTATGTCAGATTTATATAGTACAGTAAAATCTGCAACATCTCACTGACATTTAAAGGAAAAAGGTATAACATATGGCAACCTGCAAAGAGAGTAATTAACCAAGTATGATTACAAACAACTAGTAGAAGGTGGATGATTTAGGTAGAAGTACTGAGTCATATTAATGTATGCTGTGATAAGCAGACCATACGCAGATTTTAAGAACTTATTAGCTAGACTGCATCAAAGTGAGTCTGATAATGACTCTGATTTTTTGGAAAAAAGGATTTTCAAAGCTCATTCTTTATCCTGCTCTTTCAGGGAACCAGAAGAAGGGAATCATTGTGAAAGTATAGCAGTTTAGTTAGTGGGAGTGTATTCTATTTGCTCGGTTGTTGAAGTTGCAGTAATCATAGGGGACCTAAAGTACCCAGACATCTGCTGGGAGACGCAGACAGCAAAGTCCCACCGTTCACCCAGGTTCCTATCCTGTGTACAGGACCTCCAACTGATGCAGGAGGTACATGATCCCACTAGGGGTAATGCCTTACTGGAACTGGTATTGGCAATGAGGGATGAATGGTAGGAGACCTACAGATCGGTGGTCACGTGGGGGACAGTGATCACCAAATAATAGAATTCACCGTAAGACGTCGAGTGGGTAAGGTAACTAGTAGGGTGAAAGTGCTAGACTTTAGGAAAGCTGATTTCAATGAACTCAGGCGATTAGTCAGGGACGCACTGCAGAGTAGGAGTTTTGAATAGTTGGGAGCCCAGGAAGGGTGGCTGTGCCTTAAGGAAATGATCCTTTGGGCACAGAGGGAGACAATCTGGATGCAGGGAAAAAGGGGGAAAGGGACCAAGAGGCTTCCTTGGCTGACCAGAGAAATCCAGAGCAGTCTACGGGCTAAAAGGGGGGCATAAAAAAAGTGGAAACGGGGAGAGATTACTAAAGAGGAGTATACCTCCTCTGCTCGTGCTTGTAGGGAGGCAGTTAGACAGGCCAAAGCTACCATGGAGCTGAGGATGGCATCCCAAGTAAAGGACAACAAGAAATTGTTTTTTAGATATATAGGGAGTAAAAGGAAGGCCCAGGGAGGAATAGGACCCCTGCTAAATGGGCAGAAACAATTGGTGACAGACAGGGGAGACAAGGCTGAACTCCTCAACGAGTTCTTTGCCTCAGTGTTCCTAAGCGAGGGGCACGACAAGTCTCTCACTGGGGTTGTAGAGAGGCAGCAGCAAG
>NW_005842122.1:949450-985453 GCF_000455745.1 Alligator sinensis
CACTCGTATGGTTAAGGGCTTGCAGACCAAGCCCTACGAGGAGAGACTAGAGAACCTGGACCTTTTCAGCCTCCGCAAGAGAAGGTTGAGAGGCGACCTTGTGGCTGCCTATAAGTTCATCATGGGGGCACAAAAGGGAATTGGTGAGACTTTACTCACCAAGGCGCCCCTGGGGGGTTACAAGAAATAATGGCCATAAGCTAGCAGAGACCAGATTTAGACTAGACATTAGGAAGAACTTCTTCACAGTTATTTCATAGATTTCATAGACATTAGGGCTGGAAGGGACCTCAGAAGATCATCGAGTCCAGCCCCCTGCCCAAAGGGCAGGAAGTCAGCTGGGGTCATAGGATCCCAGCAAGATAAGCATCCAGTTTGCTCTTAGTGGCCAAAGTCTGGAATGGGCTCCCAAGGGAGGTGGTGCTCTCCCCTACCCTGGGGGTCTTCAAGAGGAGGTTACATAAGCATCTAGCTGGGGTCATCTAAACCCAGCCCTCTTTCCTGCCTATGCAGGGGGTCGAACTCGATGATCTATTCAGGTCCCTTCTGACCGTAACATCTATGAATCTATGAATCTAGATCTGCTTAATTAATTTAGATTTCTGAAGGGCACCTATAGCTTATCTTTTATGCAGTTTTTTATAAATACAGTGTTACCAATCTCAGAATTTAACAAGCCTTGCTATCTTTTGTGGGTGACACCAAGCTGGGTTGAGTCAAAAGCATTTAGAAAGGTAGTATTAGAATTCAGAAGGAACTTGATAAATTTTAGAAACGGCCTGAAACTAATCAAATGAAATTCAGTAAAGAGAAATGTAAAGTTCTAGAACTAGGATGGAACAATGATATGCACAAATACAAGCTGGGGGATGGATATTGATTCTTCAAGAAGACAGGAAATATTATAGACATATAGTGGATCATAAGCTATATATGAGCCAACAGTGTGTTCTTGCTGCCAAAAATGGCAATCGCTTACAAGGCTATATTAACAGAAGCACTACTTTCAAATCAAGGGACATGTGTTTTTTTCTGTTCTATTCAGCATTAGTGAGGCCTCACCTGCAGAACTGTGTTCAGTTTCAGCATTTCACATCTAGAAAAGATGTAGGCAAATTTGGAAGAGTCCAGTGGAAAGAAACAAAATTAATAGACATCTAGGAAACCTGCCTTAAGGAAATGGCTGACAGAACTGGGAGAAGAGATGATAGAGACAGGATATGATAACATATTTAAATACCTGAAGAAGGGCCACAGGTGACAGAACAAGGGGATTCAGTCTTAAATTGCAGCAAGGGAAATTAGGTTGGATATTAGAGACAACATTTTCACTGGGGTGGGGGGTGGTTAAGCATTGGAACAATATCTAGAGAGACTGCAGAATCTCCATCCTTGGAATTTTTTAATAGCAGGATAGAAAGATATTTGGATGGGCTGGTTCAGAAAAGGATGATCTTGATTTGACCAGAGAGAGTTCTAGCATTCATTTTAAATTAAAATTCTAGCCTTTGTTTTTCTTTTTTGCATTTTTTTCCATAAGGTAAAAGAAGAACTCCAAATTCATTATTTTTAAACTCATAGTTCTTACAAGATTTCTCATGCGTTTGGGGGATTTACACATAACTTTTGAGTTAGGATTGACAATATCGTAAATCTAAAAAGATAGAGATTTTCTCCTAGAATTCCTACATAAGCATCTGGTTCAGTAGTTAAAGTTTAGGTAATAAGGATGAACAAAAGAAAGGGGCTTTCGTGCTGTGTTTGCAAAATTCATTGCCACAGGCAATCACTGAGGCAAATTCTACATTGTTATTTTCCAGAAGGACTGGATAACTAATAGCAACACTAAGAAAATCTATGACTATGCAAGCCAACATGATAATAAAGTAATCAGATCTCATGCTTGAGGGTGTCAGCTAATCGCCTGTAGAGATTTGGCATAGCACAACTGGAGGAATGCATTGTGTTTATTGTTATGCTTGTTGTGAAGCATCAGTTATTCACTGCTGCAGCAGATAACTTACTGGACAAGATGAACTAAAAAGTTTTGTTCCAGTATAATGAATCCAATATCTTATAATAAGCACTGTCATAAATATGGCAAAATATCAATTTTCAGTTACCAATAGACTGCCATATACTATAATGATCTCGCTAGTACATGTATATTTTGCTGCACTCTATAGACTAATAGGCAAATGTAGGACTTCTACCTTAAACTTTTCTGGCCCAGACAAAAAAAGTGATTGTTGAGCATTATTCTGTAGTGCTGTAAGAGCCCCCCCCATGCTCTAACGATTCCCCTTACAAAGGGAGTGGGGTGGGGTGGAGTATTTTCTTCCCCTAGTATTCAAAACAACAACAAAAAAGGAAGCATGGAAGATATAATACATCAGAATATGGTAGACTTTGAAAATCCTATATAAGAACTTGAATTTTCCCTTTAGCTTACTTCACTCAGGGCCCTAGTGTCTCAGTTGTCTATCGTACTATTAAAGAGCCAGAATATAGAAGCTGGAATATAACAGCTTAAGTTTTGACATCATTAGCTCATTCACTCAGTTGGAGATACTCTAGGACAGCACTGTCTAATGTTCAGTTTGTGGACTGAATGCAGCCCCTAAATGGTTAGCATAAGGCCTGCAGACTCCTGCCTAGCTACCACTCCTTCCCTCCACCAGTTGCTCTAGCCCCAGCAGTCAGGAGCCGGTTGGAGTGCCCAAGCTGCACATGCAGCGAAGAAGAGAGTTGGGCTGCTCACACCTCAAGTGAGTGGTGCATGTGGCTGGAAGAGGGAAGGGTGCTGTGTGTGTGACAGGGTGGAGTCTGGCTTATTGTGCAGTGGGGTGGGGTAGGTTGCCTATGCAGCACACACAGATGGGGCGATGTTGTGCTGAGCTACATTTACAGAAGAGGTGGGACACTGGGCAGCCTGTGCAGTCAGGGACATGGTAGGGAGTTCCTGTCTGTCCACCCACACCACATGCAATTCCCAGATCTGCAGCCCTCATGAAATGTAGGCCCCAGCTGCCTGGAAGATGGGCAGCCATTTTAGGGAATTGTTTGCTACCATTCTGTGCTTTGTTCCAAAAAACCTAAACCTAACTCCTAGACCTAAAGCCAAAAAGCTGCAACTGTAAATATATGTAAATCAGTAAATCAGCTCCAGTACCTTCATAACATATGTGATCCCTCACAGTTGCAACACCAACACTAACACAGACACCATGAGCAGGAAAGGGACCCCTCACAGCTACTTAGCCAACACCACCTTATCAGCCAAACCCCTAACCCAAGTGTGGCAAAACCTAGCAGCTCTACCCTGAACCTTTTCAACTGCCCTAACCTGCATACTTTATGAAAAAATGTGTGTTAAATTTATTGGCATCCTCTACTGATGTTGGCCAACATTTTCTGGGTAGTGAAGACTTGTTGTATCATGTATTTTTTCTCCTTGTGCATCTAAGTGACCTTGTCTTCCCTCGCCACTCCTAATCTCTCAGAAATACTTAACTATTCCCACTGAATCCTGACAACCGCTGAAACTAGTAGCTATGATGAATCAGGAAACCTTCCTCTGCTTAGTTTCTGAATTTTGGCCCTTGCCTTCATTCTCACTATGGCAGATCCTTCTTCCATACTGTCCTACACACTGGAAACAGGCTTATGTAGACATACAGGATAGGAATTGAGCAATCCCTTACAATTTACATTATTTTCTGTATACAGGCAGTCCTCAGACTTATGACACAATTGGTTCCTGAAAACTGCGTCTTAAATCGAAACCTTGTAACTCAGAACCAATTTTCTCATAAGAAACAATGTTATAAATGGGGGATTGGTTCCTGAACTAAGGTCCGATACCTTATTTTCACTAAAAATACCCCAGAATTTTGTACTCAATCAATCGAGTACAAAATATAGCTACATTAATGTATTTATATTGTGAATGGCAATCATTGATTTGGAAGGACTTCTTTGAGGTGACTTTGCTGGACTGTTTGAAAGGCTCTTGGTTGAACTTTTTGAAGGGTTCTCGGCTGGAGTATTCTCAGGAGTCTTAGCTGCAGGTTTTCCTGGAGTCTTGTCTGCTTTCTTAAAGGAAGTGTCCAAGGAAGTTTGGACAGTTGTTCTCCATGGAGATGAGTGATGCAGTGAACTTGTTCGCTGGCATGGCATTGCATCAGATCAAACGTTGTAAAGTCAAAACTGACATCATAAAGTTGAAATAGGGTGTCAATGTATAAATGTTGTAAGTGTAAAACATTGTAACTTGAAACGTTGTAAGTCGAGGACTGCCTGTATTTCTGACATGATTGTTGTACACTGTAAACATTTTCTCTGTAAGAGTCTGTATCTATCTAACTTAATGACACATCCCTCTACTTCCTCCTCTCTGACCTAAACATCTTTATCCATCCAGTGTTAGACTCTTCGTATTACAATTTCCCCTTAGTCATTTTTTAGGAAAAAGAAGTTTCACTTCACCACTTCCACTTATATCCTGCTACACTGACTTATGAAAACTTTATGATACAATTTGGTGCAATAGTTCCAAATAGTAGGTACTGTAGTCAGCTTTGGCACATTTTATGACATGTTTAAGAATAGCACACTTAAAAAAAAGGAATTGTAATGCATTTTACTATATTCTTCTGTACTTAACTTTTAAACTGCTAATTACTTTCTGAAAGGTGGTAGGTACTGTACTCTTCTAACAATGTCCATAAACATTTTACCAATTTAGTTGTATTCCATCTCATTGAACAAAACTGTTCTGAATTATCATTAGATAATGAGCTAAACACTATGTGAACAGGTACCCAACTGACTAAAGCAAAGTGAGGTATTTGTTTTAAACCTGCAATATGTTACCCATTTACTCATATAAGAGGAAAAATAATTGCACTAATGTATGAATAAAAATAACAAGATTGATTAAAAATTCAGTAGGAGCTCACAGTCTCATGGAGAGCCATGTATGTTCTGCCTCTAGGTATTCCATTTATATAGCTTTAGAAAAGCTCTGTTGCATTATGTTTTTCTCAGCTTGTAATGTCCATTGAGGATCAATCTACTCTTAGGTCCTTTTTCAACCATTATTTGTGTGTCATGTAATCGTGGGCAACTGGTGCCTCCTGAGTCTGGGGGCGGGGGGACCCTCAAATGCCACAGAAGGTGTTGGCAGCAGGTATGGCCCTGTCAGGAGGGGCACACTGAGCACACACAGACACCACTGGTGGTGTTGGCAGCAGGGACGGCCCTGTTGTGGGGGGGGCATATGCCCCCCTGTGCTCCCCCTACCAGTGCCAGTAGCCTGTGTGCATAATATATGTTTTCATTAAAAAAAAATAGGCAAGTTACAGAATCATACTGAAGATACCACTTGAAATTTCCACTTTGTTCTTCAAAAACTCTTCACCGCACCTCAGTGACAGGTAAATTATGGAAATTCACATCCCAGAAAAGCGTACTGAACTCTGCAGAAGCCTTCTTACTGATATTTTCCACTTTGCCTTCTGTGTGCTGACAGAATTCATTTAGTAGTCTTTAAAACATTGCTTTGGGTTTTGTTTTGTTTTTCAGATCCTGACATGCTAGTAGAACAGTTACTCTTCACGTGGCACATGTATGGTGCAAAAGGAGAATGCAATTCACTTATGTGTTATATAGAGATGCAAAATGGAGATGAAATTCACTGATGTGTTATACATATGAGGCCTCACTCAGGTCACTCAGGTTGTGAAGCAAACTTCCATGTTCCATAGGTGTGTGGATGAGCAGGAAGGGAAGAGGCATCTGGTTTCTAAACTACATTTGCCTGGAGGGTAAATGGAGGTTAAATATTGTGTACTAATAGATACACTGGGTAATGACTCAGCAATAATGTAGACATTTCAGTACAGCCTTTTACCCATAGAAAATTAAGAAAACATTTAGTTGCATAGTGAAGTCTTATTTTAAACTGGCAATTCAATGAAAATCAGGTATATTCAAAAGGGAAATCTTAAATGGGCCTCTCTCCCCTGTCAGGCTATACCCAGCAAGTTAGGGTCAGAAGACTTCAAGCTAATTGATGTAAATGTTTAGTGTTTCTCACTATCACTCAATTGACTGCCCTTTTTAAAAGCACCCACATTATTTATGTATAATGGTTAAAAAGTAAGTTAGGGAGCAGTTATACAAGACTTTGGAAGAGATGACAAAAAGTTTAAATTGGAGTGAAGAAATGGGGAGCTAGTACAGAGGCTTATGGTGGGGTTTGTTGAAGGGCTAAAACGATGGCAGGGCTATTGATTATGGGCCAACAGTATGGGGGTGACAATTGTTTCAATATACTGGAAGGAAAAAAGATGTACATTAAAGAGGCCAAATGCTGTGGTGTTTAGGAGAGGAGATACTGATAAGTGTTCTGATGGCCAGAAAGAAAAGTTCATATATTAGAAGTATAAGGAAGAAGGTATGGCAAGAATAGGACACAGCCTGACATTGTGGGACAAGAATCAGGAATGAGATAAACTTGCTACAGGACGCATGCTTTATTTAATACAACTTCCTCTTGTTCCTTGTCTCCCAGGGATCATTGTAGGGAGCAATTGGCCAAGGTTATAGGAAATAGACTCTCTTTTTACTGCCTTTCATGGGGGTATGTTATCAAAGTGGCTAATGCACCTAATTTGTTTGCTCAGAAGCTGCTACATTCAAAAATCTGAAGAGAAAAAAAGAGGAGTAGCTAAATGCCAAATATATATGCTGATATGATGGCATTCCTTTGTCCTGACATTAATCATATTGATTCCTATCTTAACTTGGATTAATTTGGATGTTTTACTACATTTACCATTAAAAACTATTTTTCCTCTTCTTTTCCAACTTCTAAGGTCCTGCTGTACTACTTCAGAAATCCTAGGAAGAGTTTGTATACTTCACGTGTTTTGGAAAGTAGTATTTCTATAGCGTGTTGAGGAAACCAGATCCTGTCCAGTAAATTCTTGTGTGGAAATGCTTGCTTTCTAAGCCACTACCTCCAGTCTTTCTGTGAGCTAGGGGTTAACTAGTGGGGTATTATTGCACTTCAGTCACAGGTCTGATCGCAGCTTTAAATTAGATCACTTGTATACTTATAACAATATCCTGGTATAACAGGATTCTTGTAACGGTGTAACCTATGGTAGAACATGAGCTGCAAATCCTTCCTAAGAAGTTGGATAAGTAATTGGACAATTAGCCTGCCATTACTTTCATTAATATCAGAACCCAAGTTGGCCAATTTAAAGCTAGTTCGGGGATATCTGTATGAGCTGGGTCAGAGCTTTGAATGTAGTATGGACAAGCGCTATGTTAACACCCAGTCATATGCTGCTTCTGCTTTGCCAAGTTGCCACAGATTACTCCAGTATTCATTGCCTATTTGTCCCCAGGTGTTGTATGTGAAACAGCTTACTTGGTAAGGCAACTCAAAAGAGCAACTCTGGCCTGCTGAAGGCAATTATAGGCATATTTTAAGCTGTAAATTATTTGTACCCCAGAGGCCTGGTATACACAGGTATACATTTTTGTATAGCCTATAGTGGGCTAAATGCCTTGCCATACCCATTTTCATTGTCCTTTGAAACAAAGCTATAGTGTTGTTATGGTCTAGTTTCACAATTTTTTTAAAAGTCCATCCCTAAAACCTTGATACATTCTTCATTAGTTGGAAAATGATGGAAAATACTACTCTATTACTATAAAGGAGAGACGCAACTGTGGTCAGTTTTCCTCATACAGCATGTCCCACAGGAAAGCCTTACTCCCTACACCACAACCTCCTGATGGCTAAAGCATCACTAACATTATCTAGCATCATCTCAATTATCTCAGTGATGCTCAATTATCTAGCATCATCTCAATTATTACAATTACTTATTTAATATTGCACAGTCAATGACTGCAATTTGTGGTTTGCCTTGCTTACATATCACGGGTTTTGGAGGAACCCTTTTCTGTGATGCTCATCCATGCTTCCATCACCCTCTTGTCCTTCCCCATACACTTTTCCTATAAAAATACTATTTTTCTCATATACTTTATGATATAATGCACACCTTGCTTTTGAAAGGGAGAATGAAGGGAAAAAAATAATTTTCCCAAGTTATGGCTTCATAGAGTAGGGGCCGAATCTAATCTTTAGCTAACTTACCCTCCCTTTCCTAAGTACAGATGCAATCTAAGATATTTAGTTGCTTCTGAAGACTGGTTTTCCTAGGCTAACCTATAATTCTGAAAAGAGCTAAAGAGTCTCCATGATTGTAGAATAGGAGGTCCATAGACCAGTATTAGATAGCAGACAGTAAAATCACCCTAAGAAAGGTTAGCTTGATTATAGACTCATAGATTCATAGACATTAGGGCTTGGAAGGGACCTTGCAAGATCATTGAGTCCAGCTCCCCTGCCATAAGCAGGTAGTTTGCTGGGGTCAAATTACCCCCACAAAATAAGCATCCAAATGCCGTTTGAATAAGTCCAGAGTAGGTGCTTGCATCACCTCTAGGGAGAGTCCATTCTAAACCCTGGACACTTGGACCTTAAAGAAGTTTTTTTCTTATGTCCAATCTAAATCAGCCTTCCAGAAGATTGTGGCCATTAGATCTTGTTTATCCCTTAGGGAGCCCTGGTGAACAACTCTTCTCCCAGATCCTGGTGCACCCCCCTTATGTACTTCTAGGCTGCCACCAAGTGCCCCCTGAGCCTTCTCTTCTCCAGGCTGAAGAGTCCCATGTCCCTCAGCCTCTCCTCATCAAGCTTGATCTCTTGGCATTTGATCATGTGGGTGGCTCTCCTCTGGACTCTCTCAAGCTTATCCACATCCCTCCTGAAGTGGGGAAGCTCAAATCTGGACACTGTACTCCAGCTGAGGCTTCACTAAGGCCTAGTAGAATGGGAGGATGATGTCCCTGGTTTTGCTTGAGACGCATTGGTTGGTGCATGCCATAGTTTGGTTTGCTTTGCTGGGCATGGCATCGCATTGGTGGCTCATGTTCATCTTGTGTCAATCAAGACCCACAAGTCTCTTTTGGTCATGGTGCTAGCGAGTATAGGACTGCTGGGCCTGTAAGTATGTTGTTGTTTTTTCCTCCAATGTACTTCTGTTCATTAAATGCCATCAGGTTTTGATATGCCCACCTTGCAAGCCTATCCAAGTTGGCCTGTATCCCTAACCTGTTCTCCAGTGTGACCACCTTCCCCCATAATTTAGTGTCATTTGCGAACTTCGCCAGTCCACATCTGACACCCGAATCCAGATTGTTAATGAAAATGTTGAAGGTTACTGGCTCAACTACTGAGCCCTGAGGGACACCACTAGTCCAGCTCGTGCCATGGTGATTTGGTCCCATCAACTGGTACTTTTTGGGTCCGACCCCAGAGCCAGTTCCCCAGTCATCGGACTGTGAGATGGTTGAGGCTGCAGTTTTCCAGCTTAGCCATGAGGACACCATGGGAGACCAAGTCAAAGGCCTTGAAATCCAGATATATGACATTAACCTCATCCCCCTTGTCCAGGCAATTTGTCAACTGGTCATTGAAGGAGATGAGACTGGTCAGGCAAGACCCTCCAGAAACAAAGCCATGTTGACTGGCATTCAGAAAGTTGCCTTCCATTAGCCTGCTGCCAATGGAACCATTGATAATTTTCTCCAGGATCTTTCCAGAGATGGACATCAGACTGATTGGTCTGTAATTCCCTGGGGCTTCCTTCCTTCCTTTCTTGAAAATTGGGACCACATTAGCTCTTTTCCTATCCTCTGATACCTTTCCTGAGCACCACAAGTTCTCAAATATCTTTGCCATAGGGCATGCTATGATGTCTGCCAGCTCCTTCAGGACTCTCAGGTGCATGCTGTCCGGGCCTGAGGACTTGTGGATGTCAAGTCTCTCGAGATATTCCATCACTTGATCTACATCAACTGTGGGCTCATCTCCCACCCACTGGATGCTTTGTGTGCTATCTGACAGGGTGACCCTTTTGGATGTGTGGAAGATCGATGCAAAGCAATCATTTAGGACATTCGCCTTTTTCTGAGCGGCAGACATCAGCTGCCCCATTTGATTTAGCAAGGGTCCAATGTTGCCATTGTTCTTCCTATGACTTCCCATATATCTTAAGAAGGACTTTTAATTGTCCTTGATACCTGTGGCTAGCCTGAGTTCAGTGTCTCCCTTGAATTTTGTGGTCCTCTCTCTACAGGTACAGACTAGAGCTGTGTATGATGGTGATGACTTCCATTTTCAATCTGGCATAAGCTTCTCTTTTTAGCTTCAGGAGGTCCAAATACAGTAGTGGAATATCAAAATCATTAAAAAGAAGAAAATAGCATTAATACCACTGGAAAAAAGAACAAAGATGCATAAAGTAAATTAGATACCCTCAGCTACTTTAATAGTAATGCCACAGCTGCTTCACTGTGGAGCCATAATCAAAGCAAGGTACTTCTATCCCTGTCAGAAAATAAGATTCCCTGATTAATACACACACCCCACTTTTGTGGGGGGATGAATGTTTGGGGAAAAGTTGAGTGTCGTATGCAAGAAAATATAGTAGCTACTTGCACAATCATAGGAATATGTCCTATGGTCCAGATGTCCCAACTTCACTTAAGAACACCTTGCATAGAAGGTGTTTACTGACTCTTGATCCTCAGGATAGTGTTGAGAGTCACCTAGAAGCATTGCCCGTTGGGAAAACTTCTATGGTTCTTCATCAACTCTTCTGGATACCTATATTTGCTCTTTATTTCTCCATCTCCTCCTCACACTATTTGTCTGTGTCTAGCCTCTTCCTTATATGTTCCACATTGCAATGCTGATTGCCCAAAGGATGAATTGAAAGCCCCAGGTTCCTGCTCCAGGCACTGTTCCCCCATCACTCTTTTTCTGGTGCTGCTTCCAGAATCTCCAGGTTCTCCCTCCCCACTGTGGCTTCCACTTCCCACTTTCAAACTTGGGGGGCAAGGTAGCACACAGCAAGTGACTTGGGGGGAACCCTGGGATCTAATATAGGATGGGAATATTATTATGGTGTGGTGTGCAGGGCACAGGGGCACTGGAAAAATACAGGAGGGAGTGTTTCACATGTATATGTGTAGCCCTGTGGGTGTGTGACCCAAATATATGGCCTCTAGGTGACTCTGAGGTTGGACAGCCCTGTGTTCAGGTTGTGACATCTGAAAAGTCTCTCACTGATCTTTCTGGGACTGTTCTGTCTCATCCCCTGGATATGTGCAGATACCTCCACCACATCATTAGGGATGCTGAAGGCTTTCTAGAGCATTAACCCAACATCACATAGGCAGAATTGCTCTTGGCTGCCTATTCATGTGCTCAAAAGTTGGGGGAGGGCCTTTTAATTAGAATGGTTATTGGACTGCTGCTCTAATTCAAATACCTCACCCGTACATGCATTAAGCCCCTGTTCATTTAAACATTCACACAGGATACTTTATCTAAACCTCATTTGACAAGGTTTAATTATAACACCCCATGGCCACTTAAAAGTATGTGAGGGCTTAATACACATGACATTGTGGCAACACTTCAGTGTTCTAATTAGAACATGGAGAAGACTTGATTGAGTCTGCTTCGACATGTTCTAATTAGAATGCCAATGAGCACACTATAGGCAGCCTTTGCAGGTATTTACTCTCAAACAGAATAACAAACTAAATGTCCATTACACCATCGTGTGGTGTCAGTAGTCTATTGGATAATGCATACTGGGCGTGTCTACATGAGATGCTTGCCTTCACATTAGCATAGTTTACTGTGAAGTAAGCATGTGCGTCTACATGTGCACATGGTTACTTCATAGTAAACTTCCTTAATAACAGATAGAAGCTCAGACACTGTTCTATTAAACCAGTTCTTTCTGCTTTTTCATGATAAGCTTGAAAGCAATTAATATTAGAACCTGACCTGCCATTTCTACCTAAAAGAGGCTCCTTTCTCCCTTTGGAGCCTGTTAGAGATGCAATCTACAAAATTTTGGGCATGAAGCATAACATATTTATAAAGGTTGTCATGATATGCTTTCTAAGACATTCACTCTGTTTCTTAATTCTATTCTGTGGCAACTTTCTGTAACATACATAAAGCAACAAACTTGCAGCCATCTTGAACTTTCTTCTCAAAGTGTGAAAAATCACCCGATTTTGTATATTATACTTTTAAAATATTCACTCTTACTATCAAAGATCTAAAGAGGATAATGATAGCCTGGGTGGTGGGTAAAAGAGAGTAAGAGAGAAAACACACAATACAAGCAAACAGAATAATCAAACTGAACCATAGGATCTTGTATACCTTTGGAAAATTCTGATCCAGAACTTGATCCAAAATTTTCAGTTTTCTCTCTCTCTGTCTCTCTCTCGCCTTGGAACACTTCTTAGTAACTTAAAAGATTCTATTGTAATAACAATGCTCCACCTAGTGGAAGAAAAAATATTAAAACTGTTATATGGCTATAGTACCCTCCAGTGACCTTGCCTCTCAATGCTTAAGCAGGCAAATCTCCCACTAAAATATAAGAGATGCTTATGTACATATAGCAGCATAGGAATACTTTTGAAATACAAGCTATTACATTTTTAAATCATACTAATGAAGAAAGACTATTGTGCAAAGGAATACAGATCTCGTGAAGAGCTGATATAATCACATGTTGTTTGTCCAAGCCACTCATGGTAACTGTGATGTCATAGTATGCCATGATACCTAGAGCTAAAATGGTTACCCATTTAATAACATTATGTATTCATAGATTTATAGAGATTATGGCTAGAAGACATCATTACACTATCTGATCTGAGCTACTGTGCATCACTGGGGAGTACATTTCAGCCAGTTGCTTCTATGTGACCCAGTAACTTGTGCTGGACTAAAGCATAATTTACATTCTGTTACAGAATGGATTTGTACTAAGGCAGTGCCTATGGTTATATCTATACCATTCTGGGATGTTCCTCAGAGCACTGACAAGAAACATGCCTCACCTACCCACATGTACCAAACCAGGAAATAAGGCAGTGTTTTCACCCTGACCACTGTCTCCTGTTGTTTTCTAGAGCACTGGAAAAAGAGATCTCTAGACCAGCAGGGAAGCTTCATTGATTCACATCAAGGCATCTAGAATAGGAGTGTGTGGGTAGAGTCTGTTACTGGTTGTGTTTTCAAGAGTACAGTGGAAAAAGTACAGCTATGCCAAAAAGGTCCCATTCAGGCACTGGGTCTGTGTTGTGCTATGTGCTTAAAAAATAATAATATATTATGAAGATATTCTCCCTCCTCAAAAGCTAGCAGTCAATTTTTATTTTTCTCTCACTTTCATGCTTAAAGGGTGCATCTACACAAGACACTATGTGGCCGTAGCAATGTCCTACAACTACGAAGCATTGTTGGGCACAAACCATGACGCCGCAGCTTCTTCACCATAATGATGCAGCCCCTCGCTATAGCACGTCACTACAGTGACATAGCAGCTAAAAATAACCATGCACTGCTGGTGCGGCACAGTAATGGCTGTTACTGCACCATCATTTAGTACTTTCTAAAGGAAGTACTAAATGATGGCACAGCAATAAAGGCACTGTAGGGGCACATATAGGTGTGCCCACAGTGAATTCATAGCTAATACTTCTAGCTGGATGTTTATCATCCAATGATAGTTTCAAAGGAGAAGTATGTGACACAGGAGCACACCCCTTTAGGAGTCTCGGAGGGTATGTGATAGGGTTCATATTACTCTTTGGAAAAGGATGCAAAATCTATTTCCCTCACTATTCAGTGCAAAGGTTTGGTAGTCACATGT
Organism: Alligator sinensis; assembly: GCF_000455745.1. Classification (NCBI taxonomy): domain Eukaryota; kingdom Metazoa; phylum Chordata; order Crocodylia; family Alligatoridae; genus Alligator; species Alligator sinensis. Next base: position 963,295 of record NW_005842122.1, read on the forward strand.
ATGCTAGTCATACTCCTACCATCTTTATTTTGTTAACCAAAGATTTAGAGATTGTAAAGCCACAGACTAAGACTGTATATAATAGTACAAGGGCTGGCAAAGCTCCATAAAGATTCTCTACCTCGTTTATGCTTCACAGGCACAATTCAAATATTTTCAGTTCCAACATGCAAATGAAGTGTTCATTCCTTCAAAGGGATATTGCCTTTTTCAACCTGTAAGGGGGGTGATCTAAAAATGATTTATAAATAAAGAGTGCAAGTTGGTTTGATTTTAAAACAAAGCAATACAAATACAAAAATTTACCATGTAGCTTGAATTTACTTAGACCCAAATTAACCCCAAACCTCTTCATCAATTAGACTCCTAACAGGCTCAGCTGTTATTTTACGTTAGCTTGTATAGGAAAAAAAAAAGTATAAAGAGTTTTTACTCTACTCTAAGGAAAAGCCTAAAATCAGATGGGAACTCAGTTTTACCAAACTGGAAATATAGCTGAATATAAATAATGTAATATGTTCACCATGTTTTTCTAGCTACCAATTTCCACTAGAAAGTGCCATGTACAGACAAAGCTACTTTCTTTATCACACTTTATTCTCTAGGAAAATGTTTCCTCTTTAATTATTTAATAGCCTATGTTCTTAGTAGATAGTCTATTCAGTATTGTAAAATTTCCTGGACTAAAAAAAATGGTCAAAACTTGAAACCTATACCTATAGAGTCCAACCCATTTCCTCAGTAAGTCAGTTCCTTAAATGTATCTTCTACAATACAATACGAAGGCTCTCCAACACCATAATTGTTTAGATACTTTATTTAAGACCTTTTAAGCACATAGTAGTTTAACTTCTGGCTTATTTAAACTTCTGTTTGGGTTTGGTGGGAGTGAAGGAGGTTGTTCATTTATTCAGGGGTTTTGTTTTTTTTTTCCATTTTTGACTTAAAATATAGCTTAATGGTAGTATTTTCAGACACACACAAATGACAGTGGAGAATGGGTCAAGATATAGTCAATGAAACTTTTGCATCTAAATCACTTGGGCTTTTTTTCAAAATTCTCTTTTCCATTGCAATATCATAACCACTGAAATTAGCTGTAGTACCAAAAACTTTTGAGTCTAAAGCCCAAACAAGAGCTTTAGACTCAAAAGAGATTTTCCCACTACACATACTGTAAAAACTGTCTGTGGATATTTAATAATCTTTTACTTTATACGGTTTATACAGGTAAACCAGGGGGTAGGTGGAAACCAACCTATATATAAGTTAGCATTTCATTGATGCCACTGGAGCTTCGATCAGTCAAAAGCTAAGACTTAGTAAAGGACAAAATATCATCTTGTTCTAACATTGTTGAAGTTCTCTCAGGGTTAAAAATAGATAGCACCTGGCCAGCCAAGCACCTTGTTATAACAAGGAGATTTATTACTAGGAGAGCAATGTAAAAATAAAATAGTAGACAGTGCCTCATCTCCTAATCCATGGGAAATAGAATGTCCCAGGGGAGCTGGGACACCAAAGGAACCCCGGGGCAGCAAGGAGTCATACTTACCTCCCACAGAGCCGGAGGAGGCGTGTATGCCGAGGACGCCGGCGTGGGTGATCAGCCGGGCGTTCATCCGGCTGCGGCAGAGCAGCGGGGGTGGAGGACGCCTCCCAGAACAAACAAAAAGTGGCCCCACCGAGGTAGCGGGGCGGCTGATGAGGAGAGATGAGGGGAGTGAGCTCCTGCGGGAAGCAGATCAGCCGCCGCACCCAGCTGCAGCGAGTGCAAGGGGCGGAGCCAGAGCGGGCTCCAAGAAAGCCGGCAGCTCAACCGGCAGCCGTGCTGGCAGTGTAACCGGCTCCGACGCTGTCGGCAGAACCGGTGAAGGAGCCGGCTGCGTTATAGGTGACAGAGCCGGTGGAGGAGCCGGCGGCATCGGGACCAGCAGAGCCGGGGGTGAAATTGACGACGCTGCAAGAAGCAGAGCTGGTGGAGGAACCGGCAGAGTTGGGAGCAGCGGAGCCAGGGAAGAAATTGACTATGCTGCAGGCAGCAGAGGCGGTGGAGGCGCCGGCAGCGTCTGGAGCAGCAGAGCCAGGGAGGGAACTGGCTGCATTGCAGGCAGCGGAGCCAGAGAGAGAACCGGTGGCATCCTGAGCAGCAGAGCCGGTGGAAGAGCCGGCTGCGCCGTGGGCAGAAGGGCCAGCGAGGGAGCTGGCTGCATTTCAAGCAGCAGAGCTGGTAAAGGAACCGGCTGCTTCATAAGCCACAGAGCCAGTGAAGAAACCAGCAGCCGGGTTAAAGAAGGAGCCGAGGCAGAAGGTCTGGGCTGGCAACCCCAGCAGATGGCCCATTGAGCCGAGGACCTTTACAGACGCTTGGCAGGTTGGGGGTAAGACAGTGGCAGGCCTAGGACACCGTGGAAGCCAAGGAGAGACAGAGCTATACGTGGTGAGTGGCCAGGGTGTAGGGGAGGACGGAGCCCCAAGACTACCCGCGGGGGACCGTGCCTACCGCAAGGAAGGACCCCCCACTGAAGTTACATTCAAAGTCGTGGCAGGCAAGTTCAGGGGTCCTCCTGACTTCACCAGGGGTAGCCTCCGGGGTCCACCCGTAAGCCTGGGGCCCGCAAGATCTAGCGCTCGGGCGAAGGCGGCGCGGGAACACCTACTAGAGCGGAGGCGGGTACATAGAAGTTTACTACAGTACTTTTTTGGACCCTTAGGTTTTACATTTAGTTCATTAACACCCCCGCTTACCTCCCTTTTTTTGTTTTGTTTTTAAGCTCTCAGTATAATGGTTAGAATTGTAGCCATCACAATGGGGCTTTATGGCATAATCATCAGTTGGGTACAAGTATCCACCTGTATAATCTATTTACTATTGTGTGGCTTACCCAGACACCATGAGACCAGAGAGAATGTTCATTTATAAGTACTTTCAACATAGATATGGAATACATGTTGGGAAGACTGTTGATTGCTTTTTCTCTTAATGCATTTTCATGAAATCTTTGTTTAAGGCCACATATTCCATTTCACGATTGGTTGGGCAAGAGTATCAAAAAACGTTGTTAAACTCCATAATACAAATAACATGACAAAAATAGTTCCCCCCCACACAACATCACAGCAGTATGCAATTCAAATAAAAGAAAATTAAATAAAACAAAGCCAAAATGAAAATTTAAAAAAGACCAAATAGGAACAAAGTAGAGTACAGAGTAAAGCAAATAAAACACTGATGGGAGCTTTAGGAAAACCTAAAGTACAGAAAGAATCAATGATAATGTCTGCTCTCTGCATTTCTTCTGCTTCATTTCCCTCTCCTACCTCGTCTTGCCTATAAGGTACAATAGAGGTGTAGAATGAGAGGGGATTGCTTATTTCTCTTAGATGCTGACCATGAGCTCCAACTCCTTCAGTTCAGTTAGGATGCAAAATACTGTGATGTTGGCCTGACTGAGGCAGGGACATGCCCCTGCATTGACAGTGAGTGTATCTACATGAGATGTTAAATGTGCAGTAGCCTAATAATACTGTATGGTAGCACATCACAGCAAAAACAGTGTTAATACACTACTGTGCGGTATTATTCAGCTATAGTTCAGTAGCATTACTAAAGAGATGTGCTGGCATTACAGTGTAGCAATGCCAGTTACTCCACATTGATTTAGTACAAGTTATACAAGTACAGAACTTAATGAATGTGTAGATGTGCCCAGTGGGTGTGACTACATGTGCCGGTATGGCAATGTTGTTACTTCTTTTTAGTACTTCTTTTTGGAAGTACTAAATCATGGGGCAGTAACAGCCCATACTGCATCATACATCTGGCGCACAGTTATTTTTAGCAGCTACCTTGCTGTAGTGCTGCACTATAGCAGGGCAGTGCGTCACTATGGTGAGGTGACTGCTGATCATTTGTACATGTCCACAGACACTATGTCACCATAGTATGTTGCTATGGCTATGTAGGATCAAGTGTAGACATGCCCAGTGAGGAGGAAACTTAGTCTTAACCACTGGTCCTGGAAAGACTCTTAAAACTGAGTGAGCTCAATTCTGTTCAGCAGTATCATGAATAGGTGCCACAAGATTTCTCTGACCCTCAAACTTTGGAACTAAAATTATTGGGGGCTGAGAACAATATGTTTCCTCATAACTTATGAGGAAAGGCTGAAATAACTATGATTATTTACTGTGGAGAAGAGACAAGGGAGGAGGGATTTGAAAACAGTGTTCACATGCTTGGACAGCAATTATAGAAAGAATGGAGGTGATTTTTTGTAATGGTGGTGGGGCACAGGACAGCAATGACCTCATGCTTCATCAGGCAAAATTTAGGTTGGAAAGTAGGAAGAACTTTCTGACTATGAGGATGGTCAAACATTTGAACTGGCCACCTGGATAAGTCATGGAATCTCCATCCTTAGAAGTTTTCAAGAGCAGGTGAGATAGACACTTGGCTTAGTGGGGCAGGACTGAATCTTTCAGCCCTACTTTCCTCCAATCCCACTTTTGAAATATATTATTAATCTAATTTTCGTTTTTGCCTGGGAGCCAATGAATTGCCTCTAGATGACTTTGTGAGTTCCCTTCCAGCCCTACTTTCCTATAAACTAAGTGTCATTCTATTCCACCCTGCTCAAATTCCTGAAAATTCATTATTTCAAAAGGTGAGTAGGTTTGTCCCCTTCCTTGCTGATTTTTGTGAAGCTATCTTAAACCAAGTGTGTTGGAAAAAATAAAAATATATGCATTAATGGATTTTCTGGTCTTGAACACAAGGTAGAATAAAATCTCATTTTGGCACCTAAATCAACTTAAGGCACCGAATAGGTGGAGTAGGTCTTCAGGGTTCAGTTGACTCTCTGTGACATCAGAGGTTTTTATTCCATAGTCCAAATTCCTAACAGAACAAATACAAACTCATCATAGTAAAAAATGTCCTTACATTTCAGTCCATAAACACTTTCCTTATGCAGATTTAAATGTGCAGTACAAAAAAAAAATCACCATTTTGTACTAGCTTCTGAAAGGGAACTTCTTAATGTGATCATATGATGATCATTTGAACACCTAAAGCAATACCACAAATTGCATACTTCTTGGCTTGGGCTTTTTAATTTTTGCCTTCTGCTCAGCTGTTATATTGGTTAGCATATAGTGTCAAGAGTAGCAGTGGACTCAGCAATGTATTGGGGGATACAGTCCCCATGTGGACTGGCAGTGTCCCTGTAAGATGTGGATCACAGGCTCCAGACAGTGTCTGTGCTGGAGGTTCTGGGGTCTCCAGTTCCTGTGGGGTGCACGGTCCATGCAGTTGGAATATGGGAAAGGGCAGCATCTGGCAGATCCTGTTCCAATGAAGAAGCACCTGGATTTTCCAGACCCAATCCCTCCTCTACACAAAAATGTGGATCATGCTCTCACTGGGATGAGCGAACAATGACCTGCCCCCTCTTGCCCACCCCATGCAACATGGTAAATTTCCAGCATCCAGGGTAGAAGGATCTGGGGAGGGGATTCCAGGAACAGGGGGAACCTGGTCAGGCTAGGCTGTATCTATGTGGGAGTAGCTCAATGGTCCTTGGTTCCAGTGGGGTCAGGATCCATACTATCTGAATATAAGAGTAGTGGGGTCTGGTGGATCTAGGTCCAACCAAGCAGGACCCAGATTCATCAGGCCCCTTACTCCCTCTCATGAAAAAACAAACAAACAGTGGATCCTACCTTCACCTGGGTGGGATGGGTCCAGGGACTGGTGCAGGGTCCTGAGTCTTCAGGGGTTGAAGGGGATGGGGGCAGGGGCCTTGAGGACAAGTAGGGGAAGGGGTCAGCAGTTTGAAGGGGTGGCGGGGGGGTGGGCTCAGGGCCTGGGGAGTGGTGAGGGTCTGGGGTTTGCAGGGAAAGGGACAAGGTCTAGGTCACAGGGTTGGGTGTGGGATTTGCAGGGTCTGGGTCTCTGGCGGGGGAGAGTCAGGGACTGGTGCAATGTCAGGGGTCGGAGTCAGGTGTCAGGGGTTTCAAGAACTGACTAGAATAGGGTCTTCAGGATTCAATTGAGTGGCAGGGGTGAGTCAGGGGGCTGGAAACCAGACCATGGTCTGGGGGGTGTGGTGGAGAGGTGGGGGTCAGGGGACTCAGGGAACAGTGCAGGGTCTGAGATCTGCAGGGGGCATGGTCAGGGAGATAGAGGTCCAGCAGAGGTGGGGGCTGCAGGGTCCAAGGCTGATGAGTATAAGTCAGAGGTCTGGGGTCTTTGGGATCAGCCCAAGGTTATTGGTATATCTTAATGGTGCTGGTAGGTGGCTTTCCCCCACCTGCTCAGGGTATGACAGATGCACAGTATCTGGGATGTGCAGAGAGGCTGGGCTTTTTCATGCCCTCAGGTATCAGGGGAGGGGCTTGTTATGTCCCTTTAGCACTGTAATGCAGCCCAACTTTCAGAGTGTCCTCCTGTGGGGGGGAGGGGGGAGTAGTGGGATTGCAGAGGTTAGTTCAGTGTTTGAAGAGACTTAAGAAGCATTTATTCAAATGCTTGCACTTTGATTGATTAGCACTTGAGCCTTGTCTAGCACAATGCAGATGTCTCCTGTTTTGGCCATTTTTAGAGTCGATGAAATGTTTTGAATGCTTGTAGATGGCACATTTCATCTGGGGGAACTGTGATTCCACCAGCTGAAAAATAACGATTGTAGCTATTCAAAATGTGAGTTATCTGCAGAGAAGAATGAAAAGGAGACTGGTAGAGTGAAGGAAGTTCTGCCTGATGCTTTGAAATAGAGCTGGATAGAGGATTTCTTTTCTAACAAAATATGCTTGTTATCAAAGCATATCCATTTTAACAAAAAATATTATCATCAAAGTCAAAATGATTTCTGGAGAGAAAGGGTTTTTTCCTTGAAAATGTTTTTGGGGAAGACACAGAGGGAGACCAACCACAGAGTTAGCTCGTGTTTGGTCACTCGTCTATGGCTGTGAGACACTTAGATTGACTATAGAGTCAAATATTAGAGAGTGATACACACACACACAGTTTTGATTTTGTCCCTATGTAGAATGAAAACACAATTTCAAAACATTGAAAGCTACCAGGAAATAGAACAGCTATTGCTTGCTCAAAAATCCTTAAATGATTTTCCTTACAAAAATTAGAGTAATGAAATCATCAACATCTTAATTAGGAAAATGTAGTCAAATCTAACCTAGTGATGCAGTGGGGATGTTCAAAGGCAAGGAGCATGTTAACATGCAAGGGACATTATTCATTAAATTTATAATATAAATATAATATTTATTTAGATCCTTTATATACTATAATAATTCATTCTATGGATGTATTACGTTTAAAATGCTGGATATTTGATTAAATTGTTGACCTAATATGGTAGCTTAGCAAGAATTCTTTACCCACAAAAAGATGATATTCATATTATGGACATAGTTATTCTTATTATCTTTGGGTAGATAACCTTAGTTTGTGATCATTACTGTATATTATTTATTTTCTTATTATTGTTATTAACTTTGGAGAGAGAACTTTATTACCATTTACTTCCCTTTATTATACCATTATATTGTTATTACTCTGTTACTGTCTATTATTATTGCCATCACGAGAACACTCTGCATTGCAAATGCCTTCATTATCAGTGGAAATTGCAAGGAAACCCAGGATCTTTTGGTCAACATTTCTAGAGAATCATAAGCTACTGCTGCTCCCCCAGAAAAAAATAGTAACAAAAAACCAAAAAAATCTTCTTTGAACATAAAATTTAAACTTGTAAGAACAATCACTGGAAGCACTGGATACTTGTTCCTTTAACATGGCAGGAGAAATTAACTCATGACATGGGACTCTGTTCAGGGATCAGAATTCTTGATTACATGCTTGTTATTAGATTTGCTTTTGTGTAGTAAGTAGGCTGCTCTTCCACTATTACCAAGCAAGGAGCCATTGTCAAGGTTAATTTTAAAATGTTATTATCATCCATACCCTGAGAAGTAATCTCCCCCCCCCCCTCCACCCACCCCCATATCCTCCTTTAAGTTTTAGTTGATGTATTAAACATTGCCCGTTAAGCCTGTGAAAATAGGGAAATACACAATTGGATTTGGCTGATTTGGAGGACAGTGATTCGATTTGGAGATTCAGATCAATGTCCTGAATCGATTTGGCTGAATTGGCTTTGGAAGATTCAGTGCTGATTCGGAGAGATTCAGAGATTTGGCCATGGGGAATCACTGAAATATCTACAACTTCATCAGTTTTTGGCTGATTCAGATTAAATTGCAGGGATGGTAGCCCATTCTGAGAGCATAAAGCCTGTCAAGCTTCAAGACTTCTGGGAAAATGAACCTCAAAGTCTTGAAAGCTAAACTAATGTCGTGTGTGTGTGTGTGTGTGTGTTAAGGCATATTTAGATGAAAACAACAGGGATGGTAGCCCCTTCTGAGAGCACAAGACCTGTCAGGTTTCAAGGAGATAGGTGCAGGGGTTTCTGGGAAACTGTACCTCAAGCTGCTGACAAGCAAAACTCATGACATGGGTGACACTGTATGTGTGTTAAAAGTGCACTCCCTGGCACTGGGGCCTCTACACCACATGGTAGAGTTACCCAATGCGGACTCCTCCTCCCTACAGTCTTAGTCCAGTCCACCTCTTTAAATAATGACAGTAAACAGTGCACTGCAGCACAGTTGCACTAGCATTTCAGGTAGCCAAACTGTCACAGGCTAGAGCCTTTCTTTCCTTTCCTGCAGGAGCTTCTTCTCCAGCAGTTGCCAGAGAAGTCTCCCTGCCAGGCCCAGCCCTGGGGCTTAGATGTACCCAGGGCCCTGCATCCTTAAAGTCTGCTGAAGTTGCTAGGAGTATTGGTCTAAGGGCATGACACTGGCAGACAAGGTCCTTTGGGTCAATCTGGTATCTTTTAGTAGACCAATTGAATAGTTAGAAAAATATATCTTAGCAAGCATTCTGTTGAAAAGCCCTTCATCAGGTGAAGGAAGCACCTGTAGTTGTTGTGTGTGGGCTGTTACTGGATGGAAGGAATAGTAAAGAAGCCACAGGCTGGGATGCAATGCAGGGAAGAAAGCCCTTCAGTGCAAAAGGCAGGCAGTCAGTGAAGATGTAAATTGAGGAGTCAGGGGGTGGGAGACAGGCGGGGGGGGGGGGAGGAGGAGGAGGATGTAACAGGCAAAAGTGGAGTGGTACCTAGGGAGTAAGATATCCAGCAAGTTGTAGTGTGTCAGAAGTCCACTGTTTGTATTGAATCCATGAGTTTCTGTAGCTAGGAGGCTGATGAAGTAAAGTTCATAGGCCCGGCTGTAAAAAGTGGTTTGTAAATTTAAACAAGCACCAAACCTTGCTAACCTAACCTCATCACCAGTAGACAACTTCCAACAGATCAAACCATAAAACCTGACAACAATCTCCAGTACCCCCACAAACTGCACATCAAAATCTATCAAAGACAAAAATACCCAATTACCTGTGGGGGCACATTTCTCACCAAAAAACCCAAAACCCCACTCTGTCTCCAGTCTCTCAGGCCTCATACTCAAAAGGAATTTACATACCAGCATTTCCTGGGGCTGCTGCACTGCCAGCATTCCCACCAGGACTCCTCAACCCTGGCAGAGTGAAGTTTTAGTGGTCATGCCCAGGACTTGGGGTATCCTCCTTCCCCATAGCTCCAGCCCATACCTCCAAGTTCATCCTGGCACAGAAGCTCAGCAGGGACATATTATTCTCCTGCTGGCTGGTGATGCAGTGAGTGCCCCCTCAAGCTCTGAGAGTGGAGCATTAACTGGTTTAAAAAAATAAAACAGAAATAGGTGCAGATAGAGTGAGGAGGGTGGCACTCACTCCATCTGCAGGTGGAGCTTGGGGAACCCCAGCAGTGGGAGGTTCACCTTCAGGAACACCAGCTGCTCCACCAAACCAGGAACCAAGCAGGTCACAACATTCCCAGCAATGCTGAACACCCTCTTGCTCGGAACACTTGTTGATGGATAGGACAGGTGTTCCCAGGCAACAGTGGCCAGATCCTGCCAGATTTGGCTGTAGTTTGCCCAGTAGCCCAAGGGGTCACAGTCCAACAGCTCCCCATGCTCAGCGAGATAGGTAGCCAACAAAGCATCAATGCTACTTGCCCAAGGCTGAGGTCTGGTGCATCTGGACCCCAACATCTAAGCCATGCCCTTGGCCCACATTGGCAGAAACTGGTGTGGAGAAGGCTGGTGCTGGTGGTGGGAATGCTGGCATGGGAAAGTGGATCCACCTTTTCCATATCCCCTCAACTCTGCCCTTCTGCCTCCCTAACTCTGTTGACAAACACTTTCATCCAGTGATGGAGGGTTTTGGTGCTGCCAGTGCACATGCTCCCCTTCACCCTCGGGTCACACATGCCTACCAGCATGTAGACCATACTGGACCACAAGGGATCCAGCCATTTCCTGAGCCCTCCTTTAGCTGTCTCACTGGTGCCAGAATGTCTGGTGACAGTGGCTTGCCCCAGCCAGGAGCATTGATCCCCTCATTTGGTTCTCAAGTTCCCTCACTATGGGGATCACCTGTATAAGGAGGGCATTGGCAGTGCTAAAGATCTTGCTGGCCTCCAGGAAGGGCTTGAGGACCACCGAGATCTGGGAAATGGTATCCCACTCACCTCTGTTAAGGGGACCGCTGATCTCAACCTCCCTGAGCAAGGCCATCTCATGGATGGCCTTCTACTGCTCCATCAGCTTTTCCAGCATCAGGTATATGGAGTTCCACTGAGTCTCCACATCCTGTATGATTTTGTGCTGCAGGATGATCAGCTCTGCCTGTTTCTCACACAGCATCTTGCCCCCAACCTTGATGCTGCGGTAGAAGTAGCCCACCACCTTCCTTCATTTTGAAATCAGCTGGGTGGTAGTGATGGCACCACCAATGCATCTCATCCCTCCAAGGCATCCCTGACTATGAGGTGCAGCTTATGTGCCACACAGTGGATGCCAACTTTGTTGGGATCATGGATGACCTTGACCATATTCTCCCCATTGTCGGTGACCACGAACCTGTAGATGAGCCTGCACTGCCGAATGAGCCAACCCTGCACCATGCAGTTCATGACCACCCTTGGAAAGGCAAGTGACAGGTTTTCTGACAGGGGACAGAGAAGGGCTAGAGGGGGCAGGGGGAGAGCTAGAGCTGCAAATCCCCACCCTCCAACATAGATGCATCTTCTTTCCTGGCAACCATGAGTCTTCTGCTGCCAGTGGAAGCAAGGAGGTGGGAGCAGTACCTGTCCCTGCATCTGCTGTGTGGGACTCATTCATCGACTTGGCTTGAAGGAGAGCCCACTGATGGACTGAGTGATAGCACCAGTGCCCTGTGAGGGAGGGGTAGGCATGGTCTCCACCCTGGATGCTCCAGATATTGGAGGGGAAGTTCAAGGCTACCTGCAGCCCTGCCTTCCACAGCTCCTCCCTCAAGTACTCCCTTCATGCCTCATGGAGGGCACCACCGTTCTGCTAAAGGCGGTGTGTGTGGGGACTTGGTAGGATGGGACCACAAGCGCCATGAACTGCCTGAACCCTGGCTGCTCAACTAAGGAGAAGCGATGGCCATCCAGAACAAACATCTCACCAATGCTGTGAGTGATTTCACTTGCCCTTGCAATGCTCCTCCCTTTGCTTTGGGGAGGCGGGGGCTTTTGACTGAGCAGGAAACTTCCCTTTGGGCACACTCCCACTAGTGCTAGGCTGAGGAGGAAGAAGAGCAAGAGGGTGGTGCCTCCTGAGATGCAGCATCACCATGGTGGTGAAGTGTTTTACCTCTTTGCCCCAGCTGATCTGCCTTCAGCAGTGCTGGCAGATAGCATACTTGATATCATCTGCCACCTAAAAGTGATCCCACACTACACTACTCCCCTGATTCTGGGTTGAGTGTGGGGATGCTGCCTTACCCCCCTCCTCAGCAGGCAGAGGCACACCCAGAAGAGAAGCTGACTCAGCTGAGCCACTTGCCTCCACAACCTCCTCTGAGGTGCCTTCCTGACAAGGAGACCTGGGTCTAGGGGAACTTTGAGGGGTGTGAAGCACAAACTTAGATTCTCCCTTGGGCCCCAGAATTTCTTTAGCTATGGTGCTCAGGTCCCCTGGTTCCAGTTCCAGCTCCTCCTCTGGCAGTGGAAGACTCACACTGGGAGAAGAAATTTGGGTGCAGGAGACTGTTATTCTGCTGCTGGTGCCTATTTCTGGAGTTAGGGGAGGAGGTTCAGGTGCAGGGACAGGTACTGCTCCCACCTCCTTGCTTCCACTGGCAGTGGAAGAATCATGGCTGCCAGGAAAGAGGATGCATCTATGTTGGGGGAGGGGGGATGACTCACAGCTCCAGCTGTCCCCATATCTCCACTATCCCCTCTCCCTCCCCTGCCAGAAAACCTTCCATCTGCCTTTCTATCATGCTTCATATTAATCTTTCCTGTGATGGAAAATGTATCTGTGTGTGTGTGTAACTAACTAATAATATATGTCGTCTTCTTCTCTGATGTATGACTGTGTCTGACTTCTTCTGCGTTGTTTATCGCTTTGTGTGTACCTACAATAATTCTTCTCCTTCTTCTCCTTCTATGACTTTCTGACTTCTGTGTTGTCTGTAGTCTGATTGTAAACATAATTAGTAATAATAACTATATATAATCTGATCTCTTCTTCTATGACTCTCTGATTTATGTTTTGTTAATCTGAATCCCTGACTTGTTCTGTGTTGTGTTTACTGTAGTGTGTGTAACTAAAATAGTCTCTTCTTCTTCTATGACTGTCTGACTTCTGTTTTCTGTTAATCTGAATCTCTATTGTACTTCTTCTGTGTTGTCCGTAGTCTGTATGTAACTATAACTAATAATATTAATAACTATATATGATCTCTTCTTCTTCTATGAATGTCTGGCTTCTGTGTTGTAATATATCCAATCCTTTCCAAGAAGAAAGTAGCAGGAGACTGACTAGGTAGGAAGGCAAGTCAGTCCAGTACCTTTCACATGCTGTTGCTCAGGCAAAAACATCTCACAGAAGTCACAGAAAGCCTGCAGACAGATGCTTATATGTTGTTTCTACATTCCTCCCCCCAGAGCACTGTGATTGGAAGGGGACTCAGGGGAAGATCATAGTCACTGGCCAGCTAGAGATGTCAGTTTTTTCCCCCTGCTCCCCCTCACTCTTTTCAGTTTTTGTTCCCTGAAAGACTGCCTTCTGAATCTCTGAAATCCTGAATCTTTTCTGAACTGATTTGGAGGGTTTTTTGTTTTCTCCTGATTCAATTCAGATTCAGAATAAGAGATTCAGCCAACAAATCAAGCCACATCTTCTCTAAATCGAATTGTAGACCGAAGCTTTGCACACCCCTATTGGCTGTCAGTCCAACTGAATAGGAATTTGCAAGTGTTGCAAGTAGATCTTGAGAAACATTTACAAGACTCACTGAAAAACCTGAACCACATGTTATACAGATAACATTATCTACAGCATTTTTTACCTTTGCTTCTAAACATCTTCCTCTATGGATGTATCTGGTTTGGTTTCTCTTTTTCTCTCTTCATTCATTTTTTCCCCTCTGATTTGGCAGCTTGTGTCTATAGAATAAAGCTGTCCCATGAGGATATATTTATTTTTCTTTGATGGGAGAAGCAGAGTTTCTTTTAATTCCGTTAAAATTCCCAGCCATGAGATCTGAAACAGCAAGGCAGTGCATCAGCAGTATCCCAAGTCTCCATCTTTCACAGGTCTTTTTTCCTCTGTCTTGCCTCCCCCTCCCCACCCCCCCCCACCATCTTCAGGTATTTCAAAATCATTTGCTAATAGTTCTTAGATATATCCACCTAGAGCACAGACCTCTTCTCTTCCTGGATTCCATATGGTTCTTTCCAACCACCTATGCTATATCTTTAGTTCCTGATTCACTGTGATTTCTGTGCAAATCCTTGTATATCCTCTTATTTTTAGAGACCTCCCCAACATCAGATCTATAGCACTCTGGTTTTCTTATATCTAACATATTTTCCCAGTGTTTCTCTTAAGTAACAGTTTCTAATTACTAAATTTCTTTGCCCTGGGTTTACAATGAGGAGCAAGCAACTTGAGACCTATAGCCTCCCTTAAACAGTGACCAAACCATTACACTAAAAAATACTTCAGCACATTCCCTGTTCATATTTACTTGAATAAAAAAGGATTGGCAAGCCTATTACAATGTGCAACACTTCATCATATTCTATGTATCTTCACTGGAATAAACAGTTCAATTAATTTTTTTGCTGTGGTTGCACTCTTTTATGTTTGAGTTTTAAGGAAGGAATCTTCATGAAAACTAATTCTCTCATTTGTAGTTAAAAATAACTGTGTTATATAAATATTGAGATAGTAAAGCAATATATTATTCTAAGAGTTCTGCCACACAGTTAAAAGAGTAGCACTGATATCATGCAACTTGTATGCCAGATCATTTCTAATTTATAACAGTATCTATTGAAACTAAAAGTTAATGACCCCTGCCATGTAAAAAAAGGTTACCTGGAAGAATTCATGTTCCTCTTACCACAACTAAGCAAATTCAACTAAAATCATAATTATGAGATCCACTCAACTTGGTCCTCAAGGACAGAACAGGGTGACATTGAGATGACTAGAAGTTAAATGCTTTCGGGAATTTAAACAGAATTATTTATGGATTCATGAAGTTTAAGGACAGAAGATACCATTATTATATCAACTAGTCTGACCTTTTATATACGATAGGCCATTATATTTCAAATAATTACCATTAGAATAAACCAAATAGCATGTGTTTGGCAAAAACACAACTACCAGTCAGTCTGTCTTTATTTAAAAAGATCAAGAAATCTTCCCACTTTCCCTGGTCATTAATTCTGATGATTAATGCCCTCACTTCAATAATCTGTAATTTTTTGTCATTTGAATTGCCCTGGCTTCTTCTGCTTTTGGTTCTTCTCTAATAGATTATTGTAGGACTCTGTCAGCATTATTAGAGGTTAAGTATTACTGATCACATCAACCTCCCTCAGTTTGGATTGTCTGTGTACATGCTGGCAGGATACCATCAGCAATACCTCAGTTTGAGGATTATCTCTACCACAGCTCATTGATGGATCTTGAAGTGATTTAAGAGTCTAATCCTTGAGCCACAAACCTATCTTCAGAAGTTGCAGTTCTTTCCACAGGGGAGAGAAGGATATAGGCTATGATTTCATTCCTTTTCCTTTCTCCATTTTCTCTTTGAGGGCAAGATGCTTTACCTTGAAACAGGCTACTGCTTGGTTGAGGTTGTGGTGCAACTGGAGTCAGTTGACAACCAGCTCCTCCATACATTATAATAGTTCAATAAAGATATAGAACTGTTTCAACCTAAGTCAGTAAATTCAAAATACTCTTCAGGGTGAGAGTAAGGAGGCTGGTCTTGTAGTTACAGCTTTGATCTGAGTCTTAGGAAATGCAGGATCACATCAGTTCAACGGCGGAATTTGGAAGAATCACCTAATTTCTTAGCACATCCATTTGCAATCTTACTTTTGTATGAAGTATTCTCTTTCTCATTTTTGTCTGGTTTGTTTTGAACATAAACTTTTTTAAAGCATGGAATGAACATTACTTAATGAATATTCAGGGTACATTTTATAGAGCCCTGATCTCAAAGAATGTGGGTGCTACTGTAATACAAGTAATAATAGTAATATTTTGCTCACATGCAACAACAACAGGAGATGGAAAAATAATAGAAGCAGAAAAAGCATGTCACGGGCCAAAAATAATCCAGTCACTCACCCATCACAGAAACATGTGCCTGAGTTGCAACAGACTCTGTTAATCCTGGATCAAACTCATCATCCATCTTTGAACCCACAGATAAGGCAATCATAGAAAACATTATCCTGGACTGTGAGGGATGTCTGATGATGATTTCATTCATATTAAGGATATCTATTCCAGTCCTTATATATGACCCTCATAAAATAATGTCACAGGAGCACATAAACACTGATGAATATTTATTTACAACTTCCTTCTAAGGTAAACAATAGAATCACTTCTAATATATAGCTCAGTTGAATGAAGCACAGATTTTATGGAATGTGCCTAAGGTTATAAAAACAAGACTGTTCTAAGCCAGGGATCAGACCCTAAATTCTTCTATCAGTGCCTTAAGCACAAGAATAGAATTGAACTGTCAGCATTTATTTTTATTGCATTTATGCCTAAAAGACTCAGCCATGCACCAGGCCCTTCCATGTCTTGGTAATATTTAGCTGTCTGAGGACAGAATAAACTTTGCCCTTACCCTAAAAATGCATAAGATCATCCTTCCTCTCATGAGTATAAGTATCTAGCTGTTATGGTGACAGGCACTGTTACATACCTCACATAAATATGAACTATACTTTTTGCTAGAACACATGGCAAAGATCTTTTTACCTCAAAGCAGATATACTAAAATCATTTGCTAGTCCTATGAAATGTTGATCTGTACACAAAATGAAAATAATTATTTGTAATAATTTTAAATATTTCAGTAAAATTAACAAATTCAAAAATATTCATAAAAGATGCAGTCAACTCTGTAAGCTGTATGCATAATGAAAAATAATGTGTACTAATCACTTAATACGCTAAAATATTTGTTTATTAATTCAAATAAATTATTCAAGGAGCTAATTTCATCAACTCTAGTAAAGGTATTGCATTATCTACTTCTACTTTAGAAGCAAAACTCATTGAAGTCAACTAAAAAGACTTATTTTCTATCAATTGACTTTAGCATTAGGTTCTAAATACATTGGCTTTTTTTTTTTTGGTTGAGAGAGAGGATAGATGATGTACCATTTTGCTCCTTGCTTGCTCAGTTAGAAAAGATCTGGCCTGCATTCAAAATTCATTTTTCAGTGCTTATCGGAACAAATTGTGCTACTTTTGGTTGGACTGTAAACAGTATTAGTCAGTGTGGGAATACAACCTTGATTCACTTTAATAGGACCAATACATTAGCAGTCATCTGTGAAATACTGACAGTTGTATATTAGTATTAAAATTTTCAACCACAGTAAGTTGCATCCACCAGATGGAAACATAATCATATTCTTGGGTAGGCAGGAAGGGGGCGGGGAGGGCAGCGTGTGAGGAGGACTGCAGGGAAGAGGTTCATTTAATTCAGATAAAGTTACATCAACCTTCATATTCAAGGGTAGAAACAGTCGATTCAAAATACTTTACTGCTATAGTACTATCTTAAAACTAATATTAGGATTCTGTATATCCTTTTGTTACAAATAATGCTGCTTTTAATAATGTATGACTATTTTCTCTCCAACCTGATAGTGGATAAAAAACATAAAAATTGCTTAATGGATGGGTGTAAAAGGAGCCTAGGGATCCTGTTAGTTTCAAGGAGAAACTGCCCAGGGACGTCCCCAGATGCGGGAAGATTCTGCATGAGAGATGGAAGTAGAATTGGCTACCCAAGTGTTATAGGCTGAGTGTCTAATGTAAAGCAAATAACTCTGTAGTAGTACAGCAGATCAGGGCCTTTGTGGGCCTTGCTCAATGGTGTAGAGACAAGATACTGCTATAGCAGGGGCCAACATCAGTAAGCTACCCTGTAGACCAGTCAGCAAGCCAAATTCAAAAGCACCTGTGGCCAGCTCAGAGAAGTCATCTGACTGAAAGAGGGCAGGACTTGGGAAACAAGGCAGTCATTCTGGCCATGGAGGCTGAAGGGAAAGAACTCTGTTAGAAGATGGCTGTTGTTGGTTGACTTACTGAGATCCTGCCAAGTTTGAGAACAACGAGTAAGGAGTTGAAAATGGAGACAAAGAATGGGGAAATTTTGGTAGACAGCCAGGGATCTAAAAAGTTGCATTATAGACAGACTGTGTATGTTATGTTTGAGTTTGAACCAGTGGATTCGGTTTGGGAAATTCCAGTGGTGCCTGAAGGGAATGTGATTTGACTTTAGCCCCACTTGGGGCTGGGTTTAAGGTGCTCAAGCAGAGTGGAAACCAGGGAGGGGGGCTCAGTGCTTGAACAGGATAGAGACCAGTGCCCAAGTACGGTAGAGACTGGAGCCTATTAGGGGTGAGACCAGAATCCCAAGAGGGACAGAGATTGAAAAAAGACAGAGACCTGAGGCCAAAGAGAGCCAGAGCACAAGCCTAGTGGGCTGAGGCAAGAGGTTTCAGATAAAGGAAAAGGGTGGAGGCTGAGACCAATAAGGGAACAGTGGCTTGAAGAGGGTTAATATTGACTTGGGGCACATTACCCTCACCTGAATGATAACAGGTAACACCTGTGAGGCATGGGCATGGCTGTAGCAGATATCAGAGGCTATGAATATTCTATAAAGCAATAGGTGTACTGGAAGTGGGGTGAGGGGGGGAGGAAGGAAATGTATGGAAGATAATGGTAAGATGATAGACTTAGTCTTCGTCTCCGATTCCTGGGCAGCCTCCCTTTTTCCAAACTTACTAAAGAATATCAAGATGTGGCAGGCAAGAGCAAAAGGGTGAGCAGCTTTAGAGGCAGAAAAGGGCAGGAGCCATTGGGCTGCCAAGGTCAGTCTTCCAGGTCACTCCTGGGACTTGGTCCTGGTACAGGGATGTTTTCTATTAAAGGTAGAGAAGAGTTGCACCATGTGGATTAGAGAAAGAATATGAGGTAGTGTTTTAGGAGAAGGAATGACATAGAGATTTGTCATTTGTGCATGCTTCAGCATCTGAGGCCATTCAGTGACATTACGCTAGATTTTCCCACCACTTATACTGATATAAATTAGAAATAATTTAAGTAAATGTAGGTAGAGTGGTGTAAAGTAGAAAATAGTAGACCTATCACTTCTCACCATGAAGTAAAATATCTTCAGCAGCTTTATTAAAATTAATGTAAAATAATCCTATATACAAATACAGAGACTGCTATAAGTTTATTTGAACTTGATGAAAATCTGGACCCAGCTTGTCCTATTGGAAAGAATTTGTTTTAAACTATGGCCAAGCTCCCTTTAAACTGGGGCCATTTCAGGCTGATTTTTGTCTGCTCTGACATCAGAACCAAAGCTTTCCAGTTGAAAAGTAGTTATAGTGTCCAAATGAGCAACAGTCACACGTACTACTTTGGACTTCAGTGGAAAAAATATCTGTTGTCCCCAGAATTAGCCATACATCATTTAATCACTAGCAAATAACTAAGAAGGGATCTTTTAAATGAAACAACTTTTTAATTAATCATTAATAATAACAAGGTGCATCTACATAAGCACTTAATTTGAAGCAATAAACTCCAGAGCAGTTTGAGCTGGAATAAACTACTTCTGGGTGCAGTGTCTACATGTGCACCCAGGACATCATAAAATCATAGAAAATTAGGGTTGAAAGGGACCTCAGGAGGTCATCTAGTCCAACCCCCTGCTCAAAGCAGGACCATCCCCAACTAGATCATCCCATCCAAAGCTTTGTCTAGCTGGGTCTTGAAAACCTCCAAGGATGAAGATTCCACAACATCTCTGAGTAACCTGTTCCAATGTTTTACTAGCCTCCTAGTGAGAAAATTCTTCCTAATATCTAACCTAAACTTCTTTTGCTGCAACTTGAGATCATTGCTCTGTTGTCCTGTGTGGCCAGGCCAACTCACAGGATCTCAAAATTGCGCTGTTAGATGGGACAGTGTGACACAATTGCACATACACACACACACAAATCAATTAGGCATATACACAGACACTAGGCACATACACCACTACCAACTTAGGCACACACACACATCCAAAATTACCAGCCTAGACACATGCACACCTATCACCAATTCAAGTTATACACTATACACACCAAAAAATTAGTCAAAGTCAGTTAACAACACCTACACACCAAAAACATATACAAAGATCACTAATTCATATATCATGCATGCATATATATATTCACCAGTTCACACACATACCACCCACCTACACATACACACAGGTGAGTTCCTAACTTGGATGGTACAGTGTACATGTGTGTGCTTGGGGTACTAGGGGAAGGTTAAGGGGAGACAGTGAAAGTGTAGGGAGTGAAAGTTGCTGGGACTGGGATTAGAACTGGTAGACTAGAGAGAAGCTGGGCTGAGGAAATGAGGCACTCGTGCTAGGGTGGAAGCAAGGGAAAAAAGTCTGGTGGCAAGGAGGAGACAGCCAGGAAAGAGAGAGGTAGAAAACTGGAAGATTGAGTCTGGTAAATGAAGCAGAAAGCTGGGAGATTGGGGCTGGCAACTGAGAGGCAGAAAGTGGGGAAATCAGCAGGGGCTGGAAACTGAGAGGCAGATAACTGAGAGACTGGGGTGGGGCTGGAAACAGAGAAGCAGAAAGCTGGGAGATTGGGGCTGGAAACTGAAACAGGAAGTCGGGAGATAACCGGGAAACCAAGAAGGAGGGCTGGGAGGTCAATAAGACAAAAACCCAACTCGGGCTTTCAAAATAACAGGTTTATTAAACAGACAACACACTACACAGCCCCACAAAGTTATTGGTTCCTACACACATACACACACACAAGCACTCCCATACACACCCACACAATTGTAGCAGGAGAGAAAAAGGCTTGGTGGAGGGATTGAAATCAAGGTGTGTAGGGACAGATCCATCCAGGGCCTTTGCTTGGGGAAGGAAGGTGGGTCATAGCTACCTATCCTGGGCTGTGAGTTTATCCTTGATGGCTAGTCAGGGTCTTCTACAGCCAGGTACTGTCCAGAGGGGGGTTGCAGGCAGGGCCTCTGGGTGGACAGGTGGTGTGGCATGGTGCTGGTCCAGATAGAGAAGACGTCCCACTGGGTCTATCTTCAATTCCCCCTTTTATAGGGGCAGACCTTCTATGACCTTTAAAAGCTGTGGTTTGACGTAGCTACCAGCACTCGGGAACCAGCAGCGGGGAGGAGAGGATCCAGGCACACGTGTGTCCCGCACACACGTGTGCCCCCTTACTAACTTACTGACCCGAGGCGGAGGGAGAAGCAGCAGCAGCAGAGGAATCAGCAGTGGGGGCAGCAACAGCTGATACCCTGAAGGTAAGTGGGGCAGAGGGACCCGGCCCAGCTGATCCGGATCCGGAGGCAAAGCCCCCCGGGTCCCTTATAGCTCAGCCGGTAGGGAGCCACACTCCCGAGCCACGTGGCATGAACAAAGCGCGCAAACAGGCGCGCTCTGTAAGAGTGCGCCGGGGTTTGCGCAGGCGTTTGCACCAGCGGGTGGGCAGGAAAGACCAGGAGGGAGACTCCTGCAAGGGTAGGGCATAGACACTACACAGAACGAACAAACAGCAGCTTATACAATGGTGTCGATGCAGAGTGCTGTTAGGGCCTCTGCTCAGGGGGCCATGCCTACCCGGGGCTGGTCTGAGGCCTCCACCCAGACTGAGCCCATGGGAGGGCTGGTGTCCCCCTGACTCCTGGCCTGCAGGGGATCCCCAGCAGGGCTGGGGGGGGCAGAGATTGGGAGCCCCCAAACCTGTCCTGCAGGTGTCCATCTTAGGGCCCTGGAGGCACAGGTGAGGGAGCTCTGGGAGGAGATTAGCAGGCTGAGGGGTATCAGGGAGGTGGAGGATGAAATTGACAGTTATTTCCTTTCCCTGCAGGACCAGGCACCCAAGGAAGAAGCACCCCGGGAGGTGCCCTTCACGGCAGAGTGGCAGAAGGTCACATCCAGGATCAGGGCTGCTCACAGCATACCAGTACCAGTTTCTCCAGTCCAACTGGA
Source organism: Alligator sinensis (assembly GCF_000455745.1). Classification (NCBI taxonomy): domain Eukaryota; kingdom Metazoa; phylum Chordata; order Crocodylia; family Alligatoridae; genus Alligator; species Alligator sinensis. The sequence continues at coordinate 985,064 of NW_005842122.1, forward strand.
GAACAGGTATGAGGCCCTGGCGATGCTGCAGGAGATGGAAGAAGAGGAGGAAACCTCTGGGCAGGAAGCAACGCCACACTCTCCACGCTCTGAACAGGTCAAGGGAACCAAGTAGACCCAGAGGAGGAGGCATCAAGTGATCATCATAGGTGACTGCATCCTGAGAGGTACGGAAGGACCCATTTGTCACCAGGACCCCTCAACATGACAGGTCTTCTGCCTGCCCAGAACAAAGATTCGGGACGTGACGGGAATAATCCAGGCCATGATTCAGCCCACCGATTACTACCCCATGGTCCTAGTCCATGTGGGTACTAATGATGTGGCCAGGAGAAGCCCTGATCACCTGATGACGGATTACCATGCTCTGGGCGGCGTGCTGAGGGAAAG
>NW_005842122.1:985491-986707 GCF_000455745.1 Alligator sinensis
TGAGGGCACATGGAAGACGACACAAGAACTGCATTAGAGAGACCAACTGGCAGCTTCGGCAATGGTGTCTCGAGGCAGGCTTCGACTTTCTTGACAATGACCCGCACATCACAATGAGAGACATGCTCAGTTGGGATGGGCTTCACCTGTCCACCAAAGGTAAGCGTGTGTTCTCTTCTAGGTTGGCGGATCTCCTCCGGCAGGCTTCAAACGAGGCTCTTTGGGGGGAGGGGAAGACAAGGGCAGGGAAAGCCATGGACCACCAAACCATGTGGCACCCACAAGGACATTCCAGCCTGAAGAAGGAGAACATTGGGAACCTGCAATCCATGGGGCAGCCAGCAGTACACCAAAGTTAAGCAATAAGCAGGTAAGGAATAAGGGGCCCTTTGGGCATCAGAGCCAGGGGGCAACAAAGGCGCCAATCACAGGGCTCAAGTGCCTATACACTAATGCTAGGAGCATGAGAAGCAAGCAGGATGAACTAGCACTCTTGCTTGCAGAAAACACCTACGACTTAGTAGGGCTAACAGAAACCTGGTGGGATTCTTCCCATGACTGTGCGGTACACATTGAGGGTTATAAGCTGTACAGAAAGGATAGAGTGGAAAAGAGAGGGGGAGGGGTGACGCTCTATATCAATGAGCGATATACATCGACCCTTATCAAAACAGAATTGGAGGAGGAGAAAGTAGAAGGATTGTGGGTTAGGTTACATGGAGGTCAAGGAGAAAGGGATTTGATGGTGGGGTCTGCTACAGACCCCCGCACCAAGGGGAAGAACTAGATTTGGGGCTCCTGAGGCAGCTCTCGGAGACCATAAAAACTAGGGAGGCGGTAGTCATGGAGGACCTAAACTACCCAGACATCTGCTGGGAGATGCAGAGAGTAAAGTCCTACCATTCACACAGGTTCCTATCCTGCGTACAGGACCTCCATCTGATGCAGAAGGTACATGGTCCCACTAGGGGGAATGCCTTATTGGACCTGGTATTGGCAACGGGGGAAGACATGGTAGGAGACCTACAGATCGGTGGTCACGTGGGGGACAGTGCTCACCAAATTATAGAATTCACCATAAGACATTGAGTGGGTAAGGTAACTAGTAGGGTGAAAGTGCTAGACTTTAGGAAAGCTGATTTCAATGAACTCAGGTGATTAGTCAAGGACACACTGCAGAGTAGGAGTTTTGAAGAGATGGGAGCCCAGGAAGGGT
>NW_005842122.1:987626-1001319 GCF_000455745.1 Alligator sinensis
GACCTGGAAGGGTGTGGGCAGTGGGGTCCCACAGGGCTCGGTCCTTGGACCGATACTCTTCAATGTCTTCATCAGGGACTTGGACGAGGGAGTGAAGTGTACTCTGTCCAAGTTTGCGGATGACACAAGTTTGCGGATGGCACAAAACTGTGGGGAGAAGTGGACACGCCGGAGGGCAGGGAACAACTACAAGCAGACCTGGACAGGTTGGACATATGGGCAGAAAACAACAGAATGCAGTTCAACAAGGAGAAATGCAAAGTGCTGCACCTAGGGAGGAAAAATGTCCAGCATACCTACTGCCTAGGAAATGAACTGCTTGGAGGCACAGAAGCAGAAAGGGGTCCTAGATGGCTTCCCTATGGATCCTGACCATGAATTCCTTGAGTGAGTCGAAATCTGCTTTTCTGAAGTCCAGAGTCCTTGTTCTGCTACTCTCCATCCTTCCTTTCCTCAGGATCCTGAACAATATTACCTAGTGGTTACTGCTGTCCAAGTTGCCATCCATTACAACATTCCCCACCAATACTTCCCTGTCCATGAGTAGCATCTCAAGAAGACCATGGTCCCTAGATGGCCACTCCAGCACTTGCACTTGCTGCTTGTTTCACAAGCTCCATGCATTTGTGTACAGGCACTTGAAGTAACTAGTTGATTGTCCTGATTTCTCAGAAAGAAGGAGAGAACCTCCCCTGTTGCTGTCCTGCTTGCTCTTGCTCCAGGTATCCCACCACTCCACTTATCACAGGGCTTTGGTCTTCATCCTCTGGATGACAGCATCAATTTGAGCCAGGGCAGAGAAGTGTATATGAGGGCCAACCCTGCCCTGCTGGCAGGGGACACAGGGGGTCAGTGTTGGGCTCCAGGGAAGCAGAGGGGTGGCTGGGGCATGAAGGTGATGAACGTACAGAGGTATATGGCTATCGGAGTCTGACCTCCTGCTGGCTGGGCTGACTGGTGCAATTTATGCCAGTGGTCAGCATCTATACATGTGTTTAATCATAGTTAATTACCCCACCATAAGATAATACTATCCCTAACAGTATTATCTTACACCAGCACTAATTAGTTTCTTATGCCCTAATAGTATTGCATTTGTAGACTGTGATGCTGTACTGTGAAGCTAATTAGTCACCTTGCAGTTAAGTGTATGTGTAGATGTAGCATAGTTTAACTCTTTATTACCTATTTTTCAATTGCCTGATTTTTCTGAGTGGAACGAAAATAACTCACTATCGTAGATAGTGAGGAGTTAATGTTTGCCTATTTTGGGGTTCTGATATTCCTAATAACCTTTTGTAACTAATACTTACAGCAACATTTTGATAACCTAGAGCTGCCTTCTGAAATCAATGTCATAGGCCAAAATTTAAACAATATGCATGTTCTTTGGATCACAAATACTATAGACAATACTCCAGTAATAAATGCATTTTTAAATATTCTTCATCTGACACATTCTACTTTAAAGCACTGTATATGAACCTATATAAAGCTAATAGTGAGCAGAACTGTGTGAAATTTCACCAGCCATTTCATTTTGACACTGATTTGACCAATTTCAAGGTCAAAACAGCAAAATCAGAATGAAACAAAGGCTGTCAAAATAGCCTTGAAACAAAATGAGGCTAGTCAAATAATTTTGAAAGTCGAAACATTTCGACCATAGGCTGGGGATGGGAAGTAAGTCCAGCTGGGCTGACTTCCCATCCCCAGCACAAGATCCAGCAGGAAATGGGGAGTCAGCCCACGTGACAGAACGGAACAGCTGTTTTGACTTGAAATGAAATTTGAAATTTGAAACGAAATGCTGTTCAGTCAAACCGTCGAAACTCAAGGCAAAATGGAATGTTGTCATTTTGCACAGCCTTAATAGTGAGGTCTTATTCTGAGGATTCATGTTTCCATCTCTAATTTATCAGAAGCCTGTATAAACTGAGGACAGATAACTCATTTCTAATACAGTGGAGTCGCATCTTACGCGGGGGTTAGGTTTTGAAGTCAGCGCGTAAGGTGAAAAACGGCGACTATACACGAGGCGGGGGGTGGGGCTTGAGTTTGCATGTGGCATTGTGCTTAGTGCTGTGCAGCCGGTGGTGGTGTGTGGCAGCGCGGGGTGGTGGTGGGGATGGCTGTGTGCCGCCTGGCCACCACCCTGCTGCCACTGCCGCCCGGCGGCCAGCCACACACCTCCAGGCACAGTTCCATGGCAACAGTGGGACATTTTGAAGGCAGTGGCCATCACCGTCATAATGGGCCTCCAGGTAAGCAGCAGCGCCGCATGCAAACCCAAGCCCCACCCCCTCCCACCCCGTGTATAGTTGAATTCACGCAAGTTAAATGCACGTAAGATGTAACTCCACTGTACTTCCATTTTTGAAGCAAAGAACAAGCACTTCCTAAAGGACTAATTAACATTAGCACCACACCAGAATCTAATACAGACCAGAGAAGATGCTTATAGGTAATAATAAAAATGCAATTAAATACATCAGGAAGTCAGCCAGAGAATTGGTGGAACCATTAGATGATCAAACTGTAGAAAGTGCACTCATAGATAAGCCCACAGTAGAGAAGCTAAATTAATTATTTGCATTTGTGTTATTTTAGAAGATATAAAGGAATTTTACATGTGAGATCAAACCTTTCTAGTATACAGGTCTGAAGAGTTATACCATATCAAAGTGGCAACACAGGTTTTGGAACAAATCAATAAATTAGATACTAATAAATCACCAGAACCAGATGGATTCATCAAACAGTTCTGAAGGAATTCAAAGGTGAAAATACAGAACTGGTGGCAAAAATATGGTCATTACAAATGGCCTCTGTGCTAGAGGACCAGAGGATTGCCAACATAATGCTCATCTTTCAAAAGGGCTCCAGACATGATTCTGGGAACTACAGACCAATGAGTCTTGCTGCCATCACTGCCAAGTTGGTAGAATCTACAATAAATTATAAAATCAGCAGTAGCATGGACAAATAACAACTGTTTGCGGAAAAATCAACATAATTTTGTAAAGGGAAATCTTGCCTTACTGATCTGGTGTTCTTTGAGAGTGTTAGCAAGCTCATGGCAAGGGGTATCCAGTTGATATAATATATTTAGACTTTCAAAAAGATCTATTACCAAGGACTTTTAAAAATAAAATGTTGCCATGAGGCTGAGGGGAAGGTTCTTTTGTGGATGAGAGCTGGTTGTGGAATGAAAGCTAAATGGAAGGCTCACTTTTCAGAACAGAAGTAGATCAAAAGTGTGGCCCTGCAGGGATCTGTACTGGGCCCAGGTTTTTTTCCCCCAACATTTTCATCCATGATATGGAAATGGGGTTACACAGTGAAATCTTCAAATTTTGCAGTTGATACCAAATTATTTTGAGTGGTCAAGTCCCACGCTGATGGAAAGGAGCTGAAGAAGAAGATCTCACCAAGCCCCTTGAGTGGGCAAAAGAATGGCAGGTGAACTTCAAATATCATCAAGTGCAAGACAATGCACCTCAGAAAAATAACCTCCTTTATATGTACACAATGTCGGGTTCTGAACTACCTGTTATAACTCAGGAAAAAGACCTTAGTGTCATTGTAGATAGTTCTTTAAAAATATTTGCTGAACATGTAGTGGCATAATGAAGAAAGGAACTGAAAACAAAATGGAGAACCATCAGCATGATATTATACTAATCCATTGAGCACCCACATTGTGAATACTGTGCAGTTCTGGTCCCCACATCTCAAAAATGATGTAGTAGAATTAGAAAAGGTACAGAGAAGGACAATTAAAATAATCAGAGATAGTTGCAATACTAGGAGACACAAAAAGACTAGGACTCATCAGTTTGGAAAGAAGGCTGAGGGGGGTTATGATACAGGTCTATAACATCATCAAGGTTGTGGAACAAGTGAATAGGGAATGGTTGTTCAACCAAGTCCCAGAATTCTAGGACTAGGGGACAAACACTGAAACCAATAGTTAAGTGAGAGGTTTAAAACTCACAAGAAAAAATACATTTTTATGCAATACATAGTTAAACTCACAGAAGTCATTGCCACAGGAGATGGCAGATAACCACCATGTTAAAAAAAACAACAACTAGATAAATTCATGGGCAATAGATTTATTAATGGCTACTAAAGAGAATGGTTGGAGAGGTTTCCTCTGTCATCTTTAAACCAATAATGGTGACTGCTAGATATTAAATATGGGATAGATCACTCTAGATATATCTATTTCAATGCTATCCCTCTAAAGCATCCACTCCTGTCATTATCAAAGACAGGATAGAGAGCTCGTATCATCTGTTTGATGCAGTTTGACACTTCTTTTGTTCTTACGTAGAGCCACATGAAATAGGTAAGCATTATTGTTATTACTCAATTGAGCTCTAATGAGTCTAGGGGCTCGAGAATCCTCATTTCTGTTTGGTGGAGGCAATCCACCAGTCAGGAACAAGCTGGGGAAAGCGGGCACTGCTCCTTTCCCAAAGAAAGGGAGAGAGGAGCTCCATGACTGGATTGTGGACTGCAGCATGGCAGCTCCGCTGGACTTCAGGGGCAGAGCCCCTGAAGCTTATAAAAGGAAAGTGTGCTTGGCATGCTGAGGGCAGATGCGGCAAGGGATAGCAAGAAGAGACCAGTTCTGGAGAAGACCATCCTCGGGACCTCGCCTGAGTCTTGATGGTGTGTGGATCGGCACACAGCACTCATGCTCTGGAAGCCGCTCAAGACAGCTTGAGCTTATGAACCTGGCAAGTGACTGGGTGGGCAGTGCGTGGATCAGCACATGGAGAGTTGGCCCTGGGAGCAGCTTCAGGCTGCTCGGGCCCCACACAGTGCACAGGTCAGCACACAGAGAATCAACCTCAGGAGCAGCTCAAGCCTGTTCAAGTTAGCCCCAGCTCTAGACTAGGTAACTGGAGCCCCAGAGTGTGGCTCAGCATTAAACTAAAAGAGCCCCAGTGCCCAGAGCAGGGCCTAGAATAAGGAATGACCCCTGGTATGAGGCCAGGGAGCTGGAGCCAGTAGGGGCTTGGCTGTCATAGGAGCACCCTGGGTACTCAGTGCAGGGCACCAGGCCATCGAGAGGCACCATTGGAGAGAGGCCCTTGTGGGACTGGCCACCAGGGGATGAGCCTTGTCTGCCTCAGAGCAGGAGCATGAGTTGCTGGGCAAGCAGTTCCCAAAGGGGAGGTGGGCTTGGGAGATGAGGATCTGCAGCCTCCATCCTCTTTGATTGTGGAGGGGGCATGTCCACATCCCGGGGCCCTAAAGGGGAGGGGCTCCAACAAACAACCCACGGGGTGCTGAGTGCACCTCATGTTTTGTGGTTGATGTTTGTTTCATACTGTAGATGTTAATATAGTTATAGGTATTCCTAAAGGGGGTTTATATGGGTTTACCTGTCTTCATTACCTATATACATTTAATGCCTATTATCTGAACTTACCTGTATTTTTGTCTGGGTACATCTACTGCATTGCTACTTCAACTTACCTGGGTTTGTCTGAGTTGATGCTTATATGTATTTATTGTGTTGATGCCTTGACTTACCTGTTTCAGGGTGTTAATGTTCTTCTATGCAGGGAGGTTAACTATTGCCTACACTGTGGATCACCTGTTCTATGTTTTGCAGTCCCTCAAAATGGTGCAATGTGTTGATTGCAAGTTACTGCATATGGTGTCACATACTAGTTCTATTGTAAATATTTAATGTCTCTTATTCATATTTATTTTTGTATAGCAATAAATTTGTATATAGTTAAGTGCCAAATACGAGGTATTTGGCCTACCAACAACAAACTTCTGTTTGGAAAGTACCAGGAACATTTTAGTAGATAGGTATTATATAAAGAAAGCACAGAATCTGCCTTACTAATGCAGAGGAAATAATGCAACCAGTTTTCAAATTTTTATGTTTCACTTTTTCAATCTTTACTAGATAATGAGGACAGCAGTTAGCATTTTAGCAACCAGGCTTCAAGAGTGGCAGCCCTACCTGCCAAGAGCTGTACCATTTCCTTGTCTTCACCTCTACTTCATTCTTTTCTCCATCTCTCCTTTTGCCTGTAAATCATTTTTATTTCTCACACCCTTGTAAATCATTTTTATTTCTTTTTTTTCTCCTGCAATTACCTGTTTTTCCTTTTTCATCTCTCTTCTTCTCACTTTTTTTCATATACACACTTATTACACTCCCCTTTGTTTATTAATTCTGTCCAGTTTTGTATCTTACCTTTCTTTAGTCTTTGTTTTTCACCACTCTTCCTCATTTTCCATTATTTTCCTTTTCACTGCTTAATATGCAGATAGGTCAAAACTCATCTACACGATGATGAGAATCTAGCACTCTTTTTACATTTTGTGACCCTCTGGTTTTGAAGTTAAATGGTTCACTTCATAGAAATACCTGTGGGCAGAACAATTTCCTCAGGTGCAATATTCCTACTAGTTTATTCCATCTCCATTTCAAAACATTTTCTTTGTAATAATGGCAGACCTGTTGCTTTCTTCTTTAAAAAAATACAAATAAAATAATTAGCGGAAAAAGTGAACTCCTATACACTCTGGTTTCCATTAGTCTTCATTATTAATAACATGTGCTAATGGCCATAAATAATAGATGCACATAAAAGCTTTTAGAATGCAGAAACCTAATGAACCCATTGTACTTTAGAATACATGAGTTTTCCCTACTCTTAAGTGTTGACAGGCTTTTAAAGACACTTTCAATCTTGCAGTTTTCTAATAGGCATAAAACATTATTTCCAGCAACAGGCTGAATTTATTTATATTTCAGTGACCCAAAACTGACAGCAAATCTACATAGATGCGTTTGGAAGCAATTCAGTATCATTGATCTGGCTGAGAATTGATATTTAGTTCCAACCCCTGGATTAATATGGAGAATAATTGCCATCCATTAAATAATTATTTATATGTATAATGAAATGAAGAAAGAGAACCAACAAAAATTAAATAGGGTGCTTCTGGTATACTGTACATCCCTTAAGAATTTTACTTTTTCAGATAAATATTTACAAACAGTATACTTTAAGGCATGTCTATTCACTGTTTTTAAACTTAGTATTCAAATAAGGACCATAACCTTCAGTAAACTCTACAGTACAAAGGAACACAGATCCTGAAAAATGCTGACTCTTGGACACTTCTGTGGGTGGTCAGTTCCACTGTCCAGGAGCAGCATGAAGACACTAGGAATGCCTCCCACAATTTCCTATAATATATCAGTAGCGCACACAGGCCTGTCTAGATAGTGAAATTACCAGCCCCAGCAGTAGAAGCCTCAAGCACGCAACTGCACTTCAGGTGAATTATTTTCTAAACTGAAAGCAATGAAGCTGTGGAAGTATAGCTCCATGAGTATATCTAAATGAGAGAGTGTATATGTTCATTTCTGTTTGTGGGGTATAGTGGCTAGAAAATGATGTTTAGGAAGTTTGCTTTTAGGAATTGGCTTGTAAAAATTGCATTAGAACAATGGTCCAGAGGAACAGTAAGGGTTAACTGGTTTCCGAAAGCCTATTTGTGACACAGCTTTTTTCAAGGCAGAAACTGTGTCTGAGGCCAATAGACAAGTGGGCATAAACAGGCTGGGAAATTTGAACAATGTACCCATAACAGAGATAAGGGATTCTGCAGCATTGTCTAGGTCACAGAGCCCTTGGAATTTCCAGTTTTGGTGGACCAACCAAATCAGGAGGTCAGGGCATGCTCAAGTTAAGACACCAGTAAATGACCAAATTATTTGTGTGCATATGATGGCTTTGGGAAACAGTAATATGCTGACAGAACAGGGCATGGACAGTATGGCAACCACAGGGAAACCAGTCAATGGTACCCAGAGATGAAGAATCATCATAGGAGGAAAAGAATACAAAAGGATGGATTTCAGAGCAGCAAAGGGTCCCAGAAGGGGATCCTGAGGCCACCATGGACAGAGGGCACACCACCAGCCCATCGCACCCACCCCCCTGGGGGAGGGTGGGCCTCAGCCTTTGACCTCCAGGGTGTTGTCATCTGACATTCAAGAAAGAGCCACAGGGTGATGTTCGCGTATTGGCCAAATGTACCTTCTCTCTGTTACAGCCTTAGGACTGGTAGATATAGAATTGAGGGGAGGGAGGGGTATTTTGTTTGCCTTGCCTGCATCATTCTTGTCTGCTGTCACTATATATCAATAAAATGTGTCTATTATTGAATGGAACAAGTTGTGGTTGGTGTCAGTGTTTGAGTCCTTCCAGAACAAGGTATCTGGGTCATAAATCCAGTGCCAAAAGGGTCCACAGGCAGGCAAAATTCATGAAGTGGGTGTTTTTGGGACTGTGTGTGTGTTCAGGTGTGCCCTTCCTGGCCTCTACACAACATGACAGTATGCCCCTGTGAGGCCTCCTCCCTGACAAACTCATCAACTCAAGATACACAGTGGAATTCTGACACACTCCAACCTGCCAGACATCTGACTCCCCAGGTACCTTTGCACTTTTACCTGTGCTATATCCCCCTCCCCCCTGACCCCAGCCTGTCCCTCACCCCCTGATGCCTTCCTTTCTGCTTCCAATGAATGGATTTCCAAATCTTTTCTGAATTTGTTTTCAATGAATGGATTTCCAAATCTTTTCTGAATTGATTTTGAAAGCCTAAAGCTTTTAGAAATTTGATTTTGATTCATAGATTCAGCCTCTGAATCATCTGAATCATCTCCAAATCTGAATCATGATCTGAAGCTTTGCACTGCCCTAGTGAACAGTTTCCTTTAACACCTGAGCCCTGCTAGCTTTTGAGCTGACTGCTGATCTAAGCATGCCCACAGGGTCAGCAGGTGTTCTCAGATTGTTATGGCATCCAGCCTGTACTTCCTTGCCCCCCACTCTGTATATAAGTCCAGGAGGTGCACCGTTGCTTCAATCCTGCTGTTATGTCACATTAGCCAGATCAGCTGTCCATATCTGCTTTGAATTCTGAGGGCCTTGTTACACATTGCACTTTAAGTAGCTCAAATGTTGATCAGTGTAAGTGCTAGGTTGAGTTTGGAGCACTCACACCTTAAGGCTAAAAACCTTCTTTGACTGTCCTCTGCCTACATAGCTGTCGCTTGTCACTAGAATGTTGGCAAGCAGGGACCTAACTAGGAGCTACATCTGTGCATTGCCAATGTGTAGCTCATGAGCCAGGATAGGCTTCTATCCCTGCTCTAATTGCAGGATGTGAGAGATGGTCTAGAAGGGGTGTGGAAACATGAAGTTGGAAAGTAGAGAGTTAATGGGATGGGGTGGGTAATGAGATGGGAAATGGAAAGGAAATGCAGATGGGAGAAGAGTAGTGAAGTGAAGGAAGTCAGTAATGGAAAGATAAAACAAAAAGTAATAAAAAGTTAAAAAGAAAGAAAAGAAGTAAATTAAAGAAGTTCTCATGTTTTAATACATAAGGATTTGGCTTTGGAGTATGGAGGGCACTGGTTGTGCTTCCTAGTAGATGTGTGGTAGGAGTGGTGAGAGAGAGTACTTTTGGGACAGCTACTACCTCTTCCCCAGAAGAAAGCCTCAGTTCATGGAGACCCTGTTACCTCTTAGCTCCATGTTCTTGGGGAACCCTGGCACAGGATGCCGACTCTCTGACTCACAAAGAATTTTCCCCTCCTTTACCTGAACAAGAACTGATTATGAAAGACAGTGAAGATGCACTGGGAAACGCACCTAAAGCCCTCCAGATAAGGGAGCAACTTCCCTGGTCTCATTGGCATCCGAGATGGAACCAGATGACAACTCATTTAAATGGGAGATAGGACAGGAATACACCTTCATTAGCATTCAGGATGGAGAACAGAGATTCCAAGGCAAGGACCGCACTGAATTCTGGGATCAGAAAAGCAGTGGAGCATTGCATGATGGGGAATCTGTGGTCCAAATGCTAATCAACCCATAATCCACACACCCAGCTCAACATTTATCAGACCAATTCTAATCTGGATTTACAAAGGACCTTCTCCTCTCCCCCCTCCCCCCCTTCATCTAACCGGAACTTAGCAAAAGTAAAGTTTAATAAGCATCTTGGGCTGTACATTCCCCGGTCCCACTATGGGAGGCCTATTTAAACTGGATTGACTAAAACTCGGTTGCCGGGTTAGGGAATGCTGAGGCAAGAGACCGAGTCAGAGGGGGTATGGGCAGCATTTGAACAATGGTAAAGGGTTCATCACAGCATCCAGCCCATTGGAGCCCTGACCACAAATGCTGTCATACTTTTTCTGGGATGACTGATGGAAGTCCTCTCCACAAAGTTTATGAACACTCCAAGTAATGAATCCATTTTAGCAAAATCTGGAAGTCATGCTAATCTGAGGCCTATTCACAACAGGTAAAAACACAAAGCCCTGACGCTGCAAGCTATTTATTGTTTCTGAAGAAACAATGAGGTATCCCATCCAGTATATCTGCTATCCATAAGAATTTCAGGCTGGCACCTAAGTGTCTAGTTATTCCTTAACCTTATGTTTTTCCTGGTTATTGATCAGTTTCTTGAGATGTTCCAAACCAGATAACCCCTTGTCAATAGAAAAGACCATTATTTACACAATTAAAAGGATGCTTTGAAGAAGCTGAACTGAGGGTATAAAAATCTGTAAAAGCAGCAACCTGTGTGCTTAAAGAGAAGAAATCTCTCTGACACCATCTGCTGTTGTTCTCAAGAAGCTGGAAGAAACAGATCATCTCCCTTCAAGGACTGTACTAAGAACTTTACCTGTCAGCATTGGAACCTGAGTGCCTTGGACTGGTGAGACCCTAGCTCTCTCTCTCTCTCTTTCTCTTCTCTCTAGGCATAGATTTCTGAACCTGGATTGTGTTAGTTAAACTTGAGCTAAGTTTCCCCAAATACTTAGTGAAACCAGGGTAATATTGTAATTGTTTTCATTGTTTTCCTTTGCATGTCTATTATTACTAGTGCCATTATACATTTCATATACTCAGCAATAAATAACTTTTATAGTCAAACTGGTGATAACCAGGTGTATGTTTCCTTCTCTACTTCTCCTTCCCCACTTGCTCTGCAGCTACACTTCTTTTACCTAAGCTAAAGATCCCTGTATAACCCAGAAATACTGTGGGGTTTGCTCATCAAGAGTCTACCAGTACTAGGACAGTTAGGGCAAAAGATTGGGATGTGCTGAGTTTGAAACACATAAGGGGATCAGCTTGTACAGGCAGATTGACCCCGTTTGGCTCCCTAATGAACTGAATGCTGGACACCCAGCCAGATTCAGAGGGATTCTGTTCACCTGTGTGCTTGTGTCTGACTGTATTTTATTGTTACCTTAATGAACTGATTCCTGGCATATGAGGGTGTCAGCCTGTCCATTCTGATCAACCCAGCCGGGTCAGGCATGTCACATTAATCTGTGTGTGGTTGTGTGTATGACTGATTTGGTGACTGGAGGAACCCAGCCCCATTGAAACTGAGTTCTGCAAGATAGCTCCATTGGGGGTGAGGACTTGCAGAAGGGAGAGATACAGCTCCGTATTGAAACACAAGTAAGACAAGCAGCACATTGATAGAATTACAAAGACCCTAGAAACATATACCTAATAAATGAGCACACCCCAAAGTGATGGGCAAATCTGGTAACAACCCAATCCAGCTCCCTACCCAATCCAGCTCCCTACTTCTAGACCTGACTATGCCCTGCAACTTGGCTAGCTGATATATGCACTACAGGCTCTTTAGCTGGGGTCATTCTCTGAGGGTGGAAAAGTCCCAGTCCCAGGGGTGGAAAGGAGAGTTGGCTTTGTGACAGAACTGCCTACTGGGCTTCAGGGGAAGGGGACACTGCATATTGGAGGACTGTATATCGAGTGGCTCATCTGTGGAGAGTGACCACACATTAATGGAACATGAGCTGGGTAACACAGATAAACCTCTCCTGGAATGGTATAACTTTAAGCCACTTAAAGTGTGCTTAAAACTAGTTTCCAGTATTAATGTGTGGAGAATCCAGGGGTTAAAAATTAATGTGTAACAAGACCTCAAGTTGTGCAGGTACTGAGATACCATTTTTAAAATATTCAAATCAGTTGATGTTTTATTTTTCCTACTTGTTTGAAAATGTTCTTAAAATATTTAGTTAGCACATTTATGATGCAATAAGTGTCCTAACTCTGCAGAAAACTATACTGCTTCCATGGATTTATTTTGTTTTATAGAACTATATCAGAACACATTTTTGATCTTCTGGAATATCCTGTTTTTCTTCCCTTATACAAGTTTTATTCCCAGTTTGATAGAATCCCAGACTCATTAAATCAAAAGCATAGTTCCCATTGACACAAATGAGCCAGAATTTCACCCCTTATCTAGCTTGTGTCTCCCTGAATGTTCAGGCATCTAAAGACAGGTAAAACTGCTGTATCAGGTATAACGGCTAACTGTTCTAAACATTCACAGCCTTAAAACTAGTCACCTAAGTAATATTATCAAATCCAATAATAAATAGGAAAAAAAATCTCTGAGCTTTTTAAACCATCTGTTTTGCCCAATTGTTAATCTTGAGCATGCCTAGAGTAGGAGTGAGGAGCCAGGTCTCATTTCTCCATCCCAGTTGGCAGAGAGATGGCATAGATTTGGCTTTATGCAACTATATTGTTTCCAGTGAGCACACAACTGCCTTCTGTTATGTAGCCCACAAAAAGGCTATAAAAATGTTAAGCAGCACAATGAACATTGATCCATTTGTAATTGTAAGTGAAAAATAATTCTTTGGAAGTGTTTGAAAATCTGAATTATTTTTCCATATCCAATCAACTATTTTTCCACTGTATGTAGAGGCATCTCAAAGCACAAGAAGAAACCCTTTAGTTTGTGAGTGGGTAACCAATGTAAGTATTTAAATGGATAATAACATAGTGTTATGTATGGAATTAAAGCAAGAATGTAACAAATGCACTGGTCTTGTAGAACTAGAAAGGAGGAGAGACGGGGTGGGGAGTCTGGCCCTTCCAGGAATCTTCGGACAAAAGGTCTCTGTTTTTCTCCAACTCCAGGAATGACAGAAGCAGGTGATACATGGGAACAAGTGGTACCCACAAAACTAGATAAAGCAAAAATGTCAACAAAAACACAGGTTACTATATTCTGGGTCCCCACACTAAAAGCTTTATGTGTTGGACAGAGATGGACTCCCCTTTCTTCCTCTAAGTTTTAAGAATAAAGGGCACATATATATATGTGCTCCAGGGTGGGGTGGGGGATGTTTTAATTAGAGTAGCTCTGAGGAACCACTCTAATTAAAATATCTGTAGCATCTCATGTATTCAGTGTCCTGCATTTCAAACTGGCAGCAGAGACATTTTAACTAAAGATCATTCTATAAGCTTTACTTAAAGCACATTCCCTACCCGCCCCGCGCCCCCCTCCCCATTTTGAAACGCAAGGACACTGCAGCATACTGGAGCATTCTGATTAGCATGCACTAGGCTCGAATAAGCAAGTTGGTTCTGATGTGTTCCAATCAGAACACAACACAGCACCTTTGAAAGTGCCCAAAGGCTACATATTTATGTGCCACATCTCTCACAGTAGGGAGACTAGGAAGAGGCATATATTTATATTGCTGACACCACCCAAGCCAGAGAGTGCAAAAACCCAAACATGGAATTATTTAACAAGGCCTCCAGAACTGTAG
>NW_005842122.1:1001350-1040103 GCF_000455745.1 Alligator sinensis
AAATAATGAAAACCCTCCTACCCTAGTAAGAGCACCAGAAGCAGGGAAGAAATGGATGACTTTTTATTAACATTTCATTCAAGTCTGCATATGAGAAGCTTTGCTGCCAGTCCACACAAAGCTTGGTAGAAGTAATCCAAAAGACCAATTATTAAAAGTCAGCTATGAAGAAAATAATGTATGAATGCTACTTCATAGGACCTGGCTCTATTTCAGTAGAAAAACTCCCACCAAATACAGTGAGAGATGGCTCATGTTCACAGACAAAACTGAAAGGTGTAAGAAAGCATGAAAACTTTTGAGGGATGATAAGGATAATAAATGTTCTGTCTTCCAAATATACATATGTATCATTGTTTTGCTTATTGTAATGTACATACGTGTGTGTGTGTGTGTGTGTGTGTAGGCACATGTGCACACTACACGCAGACACTCATACAGACACTCTCAGGACTCAATGTACAATCACATGGCTTATTTTAAGAAGTATGATCATAGATCAGATCCCCACTCTTGCACACATTTGCTGGTGCTATGTTCCACACCAGGAACAATCTAAGTAAATTCAGGGTGATGGGAGGAGTGGGCAGGATTGAGGCAGCGGGTAGTGGTTTCAAAGTGGAGGTAGGCATGATTTTGATGGGGTGGTGTTCAGGAAGGGGTGGTTAGATGGCTAAAGGTAGCCTGATTGGGGCTCAGGGTAGAACAAGAGCACCCCCATGGTTGAAATGAGTGGCTGATCTTTCCCAGCCCCATGGCTGTACTCCAAATGTGTACACAGGTTTGGTGGGCCACACAGATGTTTCCAAGACCCAATCTACAATCATGCACCTTGCTTTAAGCCACATGATCATAGACCACAATTCACTTGTACACATATTCACTGCTACCAATGATGGACGATCACTCACAAATGAGTAAGATTGTCTCCCAAGGATCTTAATAGTGAGTCCACAGGTAGCTCCATAGCCCAATTCTAGATCCACATGTCTTGTCGCAGTGAGGACAGGTGTTTCCAGGATGGATGGGCACTGTGTTCCTGCGTTGGATGTTCTGATGTTCTTTTCAGCTGATCCTCTTTTCCTCTTCTGCCTGTTGACAAGCTGTTTCAAAGTGTTGAGCTCCCTCCCAAATAGCTTTTAGCCATTTTGGTTGGTCCTGAGCAAGGTTCTCTCAAGTGTTGATGTTGATGTTACACCTCTTCATGTTTGCCATAAGGTTGTCTTTGAAGCACTTTCTTTGCCCGCCGCTCCTTCACTGTTCTTTCAGC
Source organism: Alligator sinensis (assembly GCF_000455745.1). NCBI lineage: Eukaryota > Metazoa > Chordata > Crocodylia > Alligatoridae > Alligator > Alligator sinensis. The sequence continues at coordinate 1,002,621 of NW_005842122.1, forward strand.
TGTTTAAAAAATATATTCTCTTTGGAAGGTGGGAATCAGGCATGTGAACAACATGACCTGTCCAGCGAAGCTGGTTTTGTATGATCATGGCCCCAATGCTGTTGTAATTTGCTTCGGCTAAGATGCTGATGTTTGTGCGTCTATCCTCCCAGCTAATCCAAAAGATCTGGCAAAGGCTCCGTTGACACTTTTCCAAGCTCTTGAGATGTCTTCTGTATGTGGTCCAAGCTTCTGAGCCATACAGCAGAAATGGAATGACAATGGCTCAATAAACCAAGAGCTTCATTTCAGCAAGGATGTAATGATTTAAGAAGAATCTCTTACTCAGATGTCCGAAGGCTGCACTTGCACATTACAAGCATAGTAGTATTTCTGCATTGATGCCTGCCTTTGATGAAAGATGGCTTCCAAGATAGGTGAAGTGATCCACATTGTCCAGCAATTCCCTATTGATTTGAATGGAGGGGGGGCGTGTTTCTCCATTTGGAACAGGTTGTAAGGGACTTGCATTTTCCTGATGTTTAGAGTTAGGCCAATAGTCTCGTAAGCCTTCTGAGAATACATTAAGAATGGTTTGGAGGTCAGTTTCAGATAAAGGAATAACAGCATTGTCATCTGCAGACTGGAGCTTCATTATGGATGTGGTCATGGTCTTCATTTTGGACTCGAGTCTGTTGAAGAGTCTTCCATCCATCCTATACACAATTTCAATTCCAGGTGGAAGCTTTCTGTTGATGAGGTGCATTATGTTGGAGCTGAAGATAGAAAACAAAGTTGTAGTGATGGCACAAGCTTGCTTTACTCCAGTTTTCACCTCAAATGGTTCTGTTTGATTCCTGTTGCTGAGAAGCTTTGCTGACATGTTCTCATGGAGAAGTCTTAGAACACTGATTAAATTGTTTGGACAGCCATTTTTGGACAGGTTTTTTCATAGAGCTTTATTGTGTACAGAATTGAAGGCTTTAGAGAGGTCAATGAAGGCCAAATGGAGAGGTCAATTTTGCTCACGACACTTCTCCTGGATTTGACATGCTGTAAAGATCATGTCTGCAGTTGTCGAGGCTGAAGTCCCCCAATTTTACCATGAGGACATCATGGGAGACCAAGTCAAAGGCTTTTTTGAAGTCCAAATATATGATATCAACCTCTTCTCCTTTGTCCAGGTGATACATCACCTGGTCATAGAAGTAAATGAGGTTCAACAGACAAGACCTACCTGCAACAAAGCCATGTTGGCTCTCTCTCAGAATGTCACCTTCCGTTAGCCTGCTGTTAAATGGTTTCTTTTATGATTTTTTCCAAGATCTTTCCAGAAATTAAAGTTAAACTGATTGTCCTATAGTTCCCTGGGTACTCCTTCCTCCCTTTCTTGAAGACAGGCACCACATTGGCCCTCTTCCAATCTTCAGTAACCTCTCCTGAATGACATGAGTTCCCAGATGTCCTTGCCATTGGCCATGCTATGATGCCAGCCAGATCTTTTAGCACTCTTGGGTGCATTAGAAGAATTGTGAGTATGCCAGGGAGTGGGGGTGGGGGGGATAAATGGTGGGTTGGTGGGTGAGATGATACGAGAAGTTCGATCTTGGGGGTTGGCAGGATAAAAATTGCCCAATCAGAAGGAAGGAGGTAGGAAAAAGCACAGCCTTAGGGCTGCAAGAGCACCTTGTTTTTCCAACCCCAGGGCTTCATTCTGAACATGTACACATGTGTACACATATTTGGTAGAGCAGATTAACCTCTGCCTGATATAACTTAGTGTACCTCTCAGGTGAATTCAATTAGGGCTAGCCAATTTTTTGGCCTGATCTGAGGTCCAAAAAATATGTACAGATCAGCATTTAGATCAACCTAACCTTAATTAAGTCAGGCTATATTTACCATCTTCATGTACCCACAAACACACACACAGCATTTGTAACATGTTTGAAGCATTACAAAATTAATAAATATTAAATGTTATTCCTAAGAGTAATAATAAGTATGTTGCAGAAAAAATAATATACATTTCTGCTGATATCTAACATGTTAACTTTATTCCTTTAAAAAAAAAAGGGGGTACTTCAGCTGAACCCACACATAGCTGGATGCCTGTTTTTTACCCTTTTAAGATAATCAGTTTTGTGGACCGAATTCATTTTTACTCTTTTAGGGTGGAATTCTATATCCAATAGTGTACAAATAAATGACAGTTTTCTAGCTGTACAATTGGTGTTTTGGGTATTCATGCATTGGTAGAGATGCAATAAGTGTGTTTGCATGGACTGAACTTATGCAACAGACTATGTACTGGCCATTCATCTAAGTACACATACCCGTTCTGGCCATACCTGCATAGCTGCAAAAACACAACTATCTAGAAATCTATACCCAAGAACCTTTAGATTGAAGAGGTAGGGTCCCTAATAGCTAAGTAATTTAGTCCACTTGCTCAGAGAACTGGAGATATCCATGTTAGGCCTCCTCCCCAGTGTTGCTCAGAGGGAGCCTCTGCTTTGTCAACATAGTGCTCCAACTAAACCAAAGGCTAGCAGTTATTAAACTTGCCTCCCTAGCCCTCCTTTTGGATCTGGTCTCCTAGCCCTGGAAGAAGCTAGAAGTTATGTGGCTAAGTGAGGTGGAGGCTGGCCTGGAAAAGAGCAGACCCTGGGTTCTAGTTTACAGCCTGGCTCCCAATGGAGAAAAAAAAACTTTTCCTGCATGGCTTCATCTTTTTTATTCAATTACAATTAAGTGCACAGGGCCATGGTTTATCCTTGCACATGTGCAATCATCTACAAATGCAAGTTTTGACTGCTCACATCTATTTACATTGAGGCTTCATACATACATTACAGCTAGAAGTTCATAGCATTAGATTTAAAATAGCCCTTGATCTAAGGTAAGTCAGGGAATAGGGAGGAGGGGCAGGCAGAATAGGAGAGCTAATAGGGGCATATGGCAGTGGGATCAGAGAGCTTCACAGGGAGGGCTCTTGGAATTGTGGGGGGCTATCTCCCACCCAGGACCAAGGAATATTTTTAGCCAACTGACCCCGCCAGCCCCAAATAAAGAACTGACCCCCAGAAAACTAACCCTCATCCCTACCCCAAGTCCAACCTGCCTCTCCCTCCACCCTCACTTACTTTCATGAGATCCTGGCACTAGTGAATGCCAGTAAAACCAGCACTGGGGGTGACTTACAAGATCAGAGGGATTGGTAGGCTCATGGGTGTTGGCTGATCTGCAGGAAAGATTGTCTGTCTGGGTGGGGAGGGGCCAAGGGTTTAAAAATAACCCAGTGCTGGTGGGGCGGGGGGAGTGGAGCCCTTGTGCTGGGTCCAGGGGATGGACTTTCTCAGTCTCAGAGCTGTGCTAGGAGCACATAAAGAAGTTAACTTAGAATAGTCTAGCCATAGCTGATTTAACTGAATGCACCTTTGAGGTACAGTTAAATTAAATCAAGTCACCCACTTTTTAACTGATCTAACTGTCCTGGAAGTTCTGTATAGTTTTCACATAGATCAACCTAATTGGGGATCTATGTCTAAGGTTCCTATGTGTGAGAGAACTAAGTTAGATCGAAGTTAGATCAGGTTGCCATTTTTAACACAATCCAACCTCCCTATATAACTTTCCTGAGTGTCTGTACCTACTCTTACATGTTCAAGAAAAGCAACAGAGGAAATGATTCTGAGAGTCTGCTTTTTATCGTTTAAATTCTTAAAATGCTTCAAAAATGAATATGAAAGTCCATAATTATGCACGGCACACAGAGTATATAAAAATGCAGTCCATATTTGTCTAACTATATTTACATTCCAAGTTTATAAAAAAAATAAATTTTCAGTTGAATAAATGCAAATAAAAGTCTATGAAAAATGCCAGCAAGCCAGCAATTACAGCATACTAGCATAAATAGCACTTGTGAAAAACAACAAAAGGTAAATGAAATCAAATATACTAAGTTATCCTTGAAAACTGGTGCATATGGATTTATTCTAAACACAAACAAAACAAAACAAATCCTGTCAACTTACATTATGCTTTGAAGACCATTGTGTTACAGCCATGAATATACTCATATTGGGTATTAGTCTACTGCACACTATAGCATCAGTGTCTACACATGCTCACATTTATCGCACAGTTTACTGTGTAGTTAGCTACTACCTATAAATGCAGCAGAACATTTGCTCCTGGTCAGCCTAGCCAGCAGGGGGCCATAGGGGACAGGGTACTTTCTGTCCCCAGTCCTGGTGCTGTTCAGCTCCCCCCCAGAAGCTGATCAGCACTGGGGCTGGGGAGCTCTGTGCCCTCTGTCCCAGCTTCCCACGTGGAGCTGGATGCTCTGGGGAGTGAGTGGGAAGTGGGAATCGAGTTGGGGAGTGAGGGAGGCTGGGAATCCAGCTTGGGGATACCCAGTCCCTGCTCAGTCTGCTGGCTGCTCCAGGGGACAAGTGAGAGCTGAACTCTCCACGCAGTCTGGAGTTGGCTGGGACCTGTCCCAGAAGAGGACAGTTCCCAGCCAGACCCAGGATGCATGAGGAAGCCGTGCAAGGCTTGTTCCCATGTGCATGGGCCAGGAACACTCTGGAGCAACAACTGTCTCCTAGCCCTGTGCACATCAGGACCCCTCTTGATGTGTACAGGAGACAGTTACTGCATGGGGACTGGTCCTGGGCTCCCTGGCAACCCCCAGGATAACACCTAGGGAGATCCTGGAGCTCTCCCTGGCTGCTGCAGGGGGGGCAGGGCATGGCTGCACCCACTGGGAGCAAATCTGCTCTCAAGAGGGAGCAAGGGAGCACAGGTGAATATGCTCCCAGGTAGATGTACTCCCAGGTAGACTTACTATGCAGTGAGCCTACTTTGAATTCATAGCACATGTAGACACACCCCATCATTCAAACTAATCCCAAATTTATGATAATTAATGGGGGTTCTTATCATTAAAGAGTAAGAACAGCAGATTAAACTTAATATTCTTTGTTCTATACATGTCATACAAATAGCTTCTTCCTGAGTTTTCTCACACTGCATATTGATTTCCTATGTTTGCTGCTTTTAAATGTTCAAATGCAGCACTCATGAGTGCCATCCTACTTTTCTTTTAAAGAAGCCCTTCCTTGTCATTTGCTGTATTTTCACCACAGTTAATGCCCTGTTCACCAGGATATAAACAAAATTCCCATCATCCAATGATTGGAGAAATTTTGTTTTCCAACATCAAACCAGCATCTTTGTGAGCTTTCCAGATGACAAAAAAACAAAGTATAGGTGATATTTTCAATGAATCTAAGCAAATTAGATCCCAACTCTTATTGAATTCCAATATGTATAGGAAGTTATCCTTTTATAAGCACCTACAAATAGTGTGTTTCATCTTTTGACTTCAGAAATGCTGGTCATGTCTTGAACGAATAAGATATTCTAATATTTGACAGGTAGACAACATTTTTTAAAATCTGAACCCACTGAAATCAATGGCTGACCTCCCGCTGACTTGTGTGCAACTGTGATCTCAACTTCAGATTTTTTTTTCCAGTTGATTGGGGTGGGCTTATGAAAGGGAAAGCTTTTTGATTATGCATGATAACTGGAGCTCAGTTTGCTTGCAAAATGTTTTGAACTTTCCAAAGAAACTTTAACATAATAGATTGTCAGAAAAAAAGGTAAAGGCAGGGGTGTGGGGAGGGATGGGGGCAGAGTTGTAGATTTATGACTTGGATACATAATTTTGCTGTTTTACATACAAATCCTGTAAAAAGTATTGAAGATCTAGTTTATAAGTACATTAGTTATCTTTGTTTTGTTAGTTGTCCCCTTTTCATTAATCCATAACTGCTCTAATTTATACCCCAGCTACACCCAGAAATAAAGACAGTAAAAGGCCCATCCCTCCCTTCACAAAAACACAACATTTCCCAATCACTTTTCCCCATAAAGGAAGATAACTTTCCAGTGAGTAACAGTGTTTGCTGCTGGGTAGTCCAAGAAAAACCCAAGCAATTTGATCATAAAGTTAGTACACTTTTATATATTTAAAAAAAAAAAAAAGTTTTAAAAACTATTTTGAAGGAGCTGGGGGTTGCGGAAGATTGATGACTCCTTTAATTACTTTACAGTTGGAGTCAAGGCACCTGAAGGCTCTAGTTTTATAAATGGACAGATACAAAGGAAAATCCAAAACAAATCTTTTCAAACTCTCTGAGACTTTGGTAAAATATTTTAAGCATGTGTGCCATATACAGCATGGTAGCTTGATACAAAAGTTTTATTGGCAGTAATTTGGGTTGACCTGAATATTTAACTGATTTCCTTCTTGGGAGTAATTAAAGTGTTCCAACACTGTGGCAGTAAGAATATATAATATCAAAAAATCGTCACTTATCAACTCTACAGATAGAGGCACCTTTTTCATCTTTTTCACTAGTATACATCTCAGAAGAAAGATGGATTTCAGGAGACTCATTTAAGGACTCTGAGATAAAATACCATGCCCCAATACTGACTTATCACATGGGGGTAGATGGTACTCTAGAGATTACGCATTGAATTGTAATTTCTTGAAGGTGCCATTGCCTTCATGGGCTAGGGTCACTGGACAGTCTTTTATTGTCCTGAAGACAGTCCCAATCTCTAGTATGTGACAAACTATGTTTCTTATGAATGAGTCCAGGTACATTATCAATGGCATAACTGCTTCTATAACAATAACAAGCCATTAAAATTAATAAATAAAAGCTTTAATACGTGCTTCAGTTATCATTTTCTCTTCTCATTTCCTATGTTTAACATTCTGTCTGGTTTTGTCTAAAATTCTTTAGAACAACTCTTAAATTATTGTTCTGATCTTTTTTTGTCTACCTCCATACTTCTCTTTTTCTGTTTACAGGTTTGTTTCTCTCTAGAGGATTTATGTAAGCACCTACTCCCTTTTTATCCATTAATCAACAAACTATGGCTTGATGTCTAGTGGTATAAAGTCTGGTGAAGTTCATGGAAAATACTAATAAGTTCTACCAAACTGCTTATTTCCTCTCCCTTCCCGAAATGGTTGAAGTATTAGAGACTCTAGGAAGTCAACAACCAGGGTCTTTTCTATGGCAAATAATTTCACCTGGAAGGTGCTCAAATAATGGGGTGATGGGTATAAAAAAAATGGGAAAGTATAGAAAGATGACAAAATGGAATTTAGCTCTCAGTTTGTCCCCTCCTCCTCCTCATTCATAGCTCTGCCTAACTCTACTTAATTCTTCCTCCTCTGGTCCATCCATATATGTAATAATGGGGTGATGGGTATAAAAAAAAGAGACATGTGACATGTTCACTAAGGCGGACATAGAGCTAGGACTAGCATCCAAGATCAAAGATAATAAAAAGTCCTTTTTCAAATATATAGGGAGGATGAAGAAGGCACCGGGAAATGTGGGGCCCCTGCAAGATACGCTGGGCAATCTGGCGGTCGCGCCAGAAGAGAAGGCAGACATCTTTAACAAATTCTTCACCTCCGTTTTCTTGGGCAGGGACCGGGACTTCCCCACCGTGATTCAAGACGGATTCGAGGGGAACGTCCCAAGACCTAAGGTTGAGAAGGATCGGGTTAGAGTGCTTCCGGAGGGGCTGGACGTGTTCAAGTCAGCAGGTCCAGATGCTCTCCATCCCAGGGTGTTGAGAGAGCTAGCAGGGGTTATTGCAGGGCCCTTGGCATGGCTTTATGAGCACTAGTGGTGCTCGGTCCAGGTGCCAGATGATTGGAAGATAGCCAATGTGGTCCCCATCTTTAAGAAAGAGAGGAGGGAGGACCCAGACAACTATAGGCCCTTCAGTCTTACCTCAATCCTGGGGAAACTCTTTGAGAAGATCATCAAGGAGCACATCTGTGATGGGCTGGCATCAGGGTGATGCTCAAGGGCAACCAGCATGGTTTCATTAGGGGCAGATCATGTCAGACCAACCTGATTGCCTTTTACGATCAGGTCACAAAAGCATTGGATGCAGGTGTCGCTGTGGATGTAGTCTTTCTGGACTTCAGCAAGGCCTTTGACACTGTTGACCACCCTATCCTCATTAAAAAACAAGGTGACTGTGGCATCGATGCTAACTGGACCCTATTGTGCATCCACAGGTACATCTTGAGTAGGGCCAAGGAGGTGATCTTCCCCCTCTATGCGACACTGGTCAGGCCACAGCTGGAATACTGTGTCCAGTTCTGGGCACCCCACTTCAAGAGGGATGTGGACAACATTGAGAGGGTCCAGAGAAGGGCCACCCGCATGATCTGGGGACAGCAGGGCACACCCTACAACGAGAGGCTATGGGACCTGAACCTGTTCAGCCTTCACAAGAGAAGGCTGAAGGGGGACCTTGTGACTGTCTATAAACTCACTAGGGAGGACCAGAACAGTTTGGGGGAGACCTTGTTTCCCCCAGCACCCCCCGGGATAACAAGAAATAACGGCCACAAGTTGTTGGAGAGTAGGTTCAGATTAGACATCCATAGGAACTACTTCACAGTTAGGGTGGCTAGGATCTGGAACCAACTTCCAAGGGAAGTGGTGCTGGCTCCTACTCTAGGGATCTTCGAGAAGCGACTCAATGCCTACATGGCTGGGGTCACTTGAGCCCAGTTTCTCTCCTGCCCAGGCAGGGGGTCGGACTTGAAGATCTACAAGGTCCCTTCCGACCCTACTTCTATGAGTCTATGATTCTATGTTTTGTCAGCCAGAATCTTCAGGTGAAATAACCATTCTCTCAGTTCTCCTGAGATGCCTATGAAACAAGGAAGGATCTCACCGGGGACTTGAGAGAATGGAAGTACATGACTTTTTCACCATCTTATAGAAAACCTGCGCTGGAGCACAGTGGTGTGTTCCAATGTTCAGACTCCTAGCTTAATACTGTGCAATGTCTGTCATGGACACTCCACTGTTTTGGGTTTTTTTTCTATAATGTTGATGCAAACCTGTGAGTGAGAATATATTCACCAAAGTTCCCATGAGAAAAGTGGGTGTCCAAAGGTGGTTTTAATCAATCATATGCACCAATAACAATCTCATGGGATTTCACAAGTTCTATTCTATCATCCTATCCATTCAGTAAGATGATTGGTAGAGAGAAGAAATCATCATGGGTTGTGCTATTATCTGGGATGTCAGCAGACATGTAGCTTTGTTTTTGTCAGACATGATAATGAAATGCGTTTCTTTTCAACGTGCCTACAAAGGACTGGAAATTGGGAGACATGACTGACTGGTGCCTCCTGAATCTAGGGGGGCACCCACCGATGGTGGTGGCCCTATCGGAGGGGGGGGGGACACCAGCCCTGCTGACAGCATCAGTGTTGGCCATCAGGGCGGGACACTGGCACTGTCGGGGGGGGGTACATGCACCCCCATGCACCCCCTACCAGTCGCTTGTGTTGGGAGAAATCTAAAATTTAAATTCAAACAAAGCATAAATATAAATTACTAATTAGGGAATAGTTCTTCATTATATGGCTAGAATGATTCTTTGCCAACTATTAATAAGGTCTATTCATTCTTCAAAGGAATTCAGCTTCTGGAATCTTTTGTAAACCTGCAAATGTTCATTGGGTTATATGGGTGTGTAACAGGGAGGTTTGTGGTTTTAGCAAGGAACAGTCAACCCTGCTGAGAGCCTAGCTTTGGATCATTTGGCTAGGCAGGCACTGTCCTACTATTACCTTTAAAAACTCCCAGAAGAGGCAGGAAACTTTGATGAGCAGAAGAGGCCAGGCAGGGGCTAGGCTTCCAAAGGGCTCTGTTCTAAGGGCACCTATACACATGATAGAGATCTGTCCTGATTCATGCTACTTAGTATGCTTCAGAGCTGACTTGATTAATAGAGTCTGCTGGAGCATGCTAATTAGAGTGTTCCAACAGCCTCTGTGTCACATGTATTCAGCATTCCCACATTTCAAAATGGCAGTGAGGGCACTTCAATTGAAGCTCATCGTGACAACCTATGGGTGCTCTGAGAGCCACTCTAATTAAAGTGCCTCCACCTCCCCCTCCATCCCAGAGCACATGTATAGATGCCCTTAGTGCCCAGAATAGGGTGAAGGTTTTGTTTTTGTTCATTTGTTGCTTAACAACTGTGTTTTGTTTTTCAGAACTGGCTGTAGGGCTCCTTGGTGAGCCAAACCTACCTTCAAAAGTCAGCAGGCTAGGGAACCTGCTTACAGGGTGACTAAGGGAAGCTTGTGTCAGCTACTTATTAAGTAGAACAGTTCTTTCTTAATATTGTATCTTTCCATGGTCACCCAGCTTTCTAGGACTTGAGAGTTGAATTGTTATTATATTCTTCACACTGTATCTTAAATAAATATATTTATAAGCTATTGTGGGAACAAAATGCATTCGCAATTTAATAAGCTGTGTTAGCTGCTGGTGATACATTATACAAGTACCTTAAAAAAAAACAAGCCAATTTCTTTTCCTTGCAAGGGCAATTCAAGATGTTCAGATACCAAAACACATCTTTATAATTTGCATTCTGGCCAGCTAAGGTACATAAAGTTCTTTTTATTTAGCGGTGTAATAGCTGCCATCATTTGAAGACATTGAGCCAACAGCCCCCATAATTAACATTTAATGTGTCAGTCATTGTTGGCAGAATATTTTTAAACGATGGCCCTCACCTTTGCAGTTCATTTCTCCTGTTGTTCTGAACAGAGCCAGGTGTGTGGTCCTCGAGGGTATGACATTTGATTCCTCCCTTTTCTGTTACTTCTATCTCCTGACATGTTCAGGAATGAGGTTGATTAAAGGCTGGCATTTTTCATTTATAGGCAAAAATGTCTCTCCTTTTTGAACAATACAGAAATGAAGTTCACTGAAGCTACATCACTTCTACCAGCTGATGACTGAATGCATGACCCTGTATAGTTATTTCTTTTGAACTATGCTTAAAGAGATTGAAATGTTATAATCAGGCACAATTTTATGGATAACCTCCACCCCCCTCCCCCATTACTAATTTTGATATAGGCATTCAAAAAAAAAAAAAAGAGAGAGAGAGCGCGCTAATTTTTTTTCTAATTAATCTTACTCTACAGGAACATAATTTGTGCATATCTTGTAAACTGACATCCATTTTTAAACCAGATTTTAAAGCAATACTTGCTTAAAACAAATTGACAAAAACTATTGTTTTGTTTAAAGCTTTTTACAAGAAATGCAATATACCACTGGGGGCTTAGGAGGAAGAAAGAAGATACTCAAACTAAATAAAACTAAGTGGAGACAAATGAAACACACTACACAAAAATGTTGTAACTAAATAAAATAAGTCAACTCTAAAAGATAAAACTTTACATTCACTCATTTCTGTTCATATGGAGTCAGGCTTTCCTGTAAACAGAAATTACCCCCAAAGAAGGTATACAGATAAGTCCACATGCAAAGCTAACCAAAATGCTGAGAGATTAAATTTATGTTGGCATTTATTTGGTATACTGAATATTGGACTCCATCTAATTCAAATGAAAATTATAATTCTATGAGACTATAAGCATAAAGTGACATAACATGCAATTTAAAATTGTAAAAATGTAGTACATGGCTAAAAGTTAGATGTTGTAGATAATTAATTGGTTGTTTTAGCTCCAAGAACTATAGGTTTTCCCAGTGGTGACATGCCAATTAAGATACAACAGTAGATTTTTTTATACTCATTACATAGTGTAAATTGTTGAATTGTTCTTAATAAATTTAATACTGAAACAGCTATCCGATACTATTGTAACTATTTAAAAAAAAAAAACCTCCATTATTCTGGGTAGATTAATATGATTTTAAGATGTTTTACTACTAACATTTGGCCCTAAAATTGTAACAGTGTAACAATGTATGAAGTCACTTGACTATGAGATGCATTCATTTTCAAATTGATGATAATTATACTAGGAAGTAATGTATCCTTTCCTCTTGTCAAAGACATTTATGCAGGACATAGCAGGCTTGGGGTGCCAACCCTGGAGTCTGCCACCCTTAAGTGGTCAGATCTGCTGGCTGGGCCCGTGTACCTCTGTATCCCCCCCTGTGTCCTGCCAGCCATGCCTTCCGTGTTCAATAGTAGGATGAATTTTTTGAGGCTGCTTCTGGAAGCTTGAGGTTTCTCTTCCTTGGCATAGACCTCGTGTTTTCTCTACCCCTCCACCTCATCCTCTGGGTTAATTTGCTCTCAGCACACTTTGCATAGTTCACCGGCCTCCTCAACATAATCTTGGCTTTCACCCTCAGCCACAATTTATGTGGAGTGTGCTTCCCCCCCCAGCACTGTTTATCCCCCTCCCCACACACATTGGGCCCCTTCCTGTTGACTCTACCCCAAGTTTTACCATGCTCCAGACTCTTCCTCGATATTCCCAGGATCCTTACCCTATCCCTAGAGTAACCCCTTGGCTCATACACCTACTATCAGCTACTCTCTGCTTTATGTAATGCACAGCACCCCATCAAAATCCTCTGGGAGCCCTCCATTCACCCCTTACTAGCTAGCCTATGCCTCATGGCTGTCATCTAAATATTTAACTGAAACTTGGGGTTTACTTTCACTGAGGCTCTCCACACTTCTCTGTTCCCAGGTTCAACTTTTCTAGGCTTCTGAGCCCACCAGTCTCAGTTCCTTCTGGGCTACTTACAAGATCACCTCTCACTCTAAGAAACTTCTTCACTAGGCTTAACAATAGCAGCTCTGCAGCAGTTTCTAGGAACAATTTCTCTCCTGTATCCTGAGACAGAATACCCTCTCTAACATACAAGCCAAACTTACAGAACCCTGGGCTCTTCCCACTTCTAGTCAAGTGACCCTAACTCTTTAACCAGGCCCAGGGGGGTTTCATTAGCTCTTTTCTGCTTCCTCAGTGCTTGCAGCTGGCACCACTTAAAATGTCAGCATTCTTGTAGCCACCTAATGCTGCTTTCAACCCTGCTCAAATTAATAGAGGTTAGAGGTTCCCTGTTACTTAGGAATCTTCTGCTTTTTCCAAAGTAGAAGGAGAGGCATATATGCTTTATTTTACAAAGCATTTTGGTAAGTATTGCTGCATACTCTATATTAAAAATTGGAGGAAATTAATTCAGCTGACAATCAATTACATTTTAATAGCTAGATACAGAACACAGAATTACAAATCTCTTAGACATTATAGTACTATAACCCTCTCAGTAGGATCCTTAGTAACAACATTTATTTTGGTCTTAATGGTAGCACATGGACATCAAACAGGGTGCTTACAAATGTTTGTTATAGTTGTACTGGTGGAATCCTAAGTGTAAATGTAGTTCAAGCAGTTTCTACTTGGGCTGTGCGAAGCTTCAGTCCCTGGTTCAGTTTGGCAGAGATTTGACCTGATTCAGTGGATGACTCTCTGTATCCAAATCAAAACAAAAGATCTTTTAATCTCCCTGAATCAAATCAGAACCCTCTGAATCAATTTGGAAAGATTCAGCCATTTGGACATACACAGTTTTAAGTGTTTTTTCTATATACCTTGTCAACTCTGCAATGGTGGGGCCGATGGAGCATCCCACAGGAGCATGGGGGGCTCTGCAGCATGCTTGGCAGCAGACCTGGAAGTGGACCAGAAGCACTTCCATTCCACTTCTGGATCCACCAGGGAACATGCAGGGGGCGCCCCTATGGCCCCCTGGCACAGCGACTGATGCCTCATGGGTCTGGGGGGGGGGAGATGTGGGGTACATCTATAGCTGATCACAAAGCCAGAAGGACATGGCGGTGGGGGGGCAGGCAGCGCACTCCCTGCCAGACCCAGAAGTGGACCGGAAGTATTTTCCGTCCACTTCCAGGTTTGTCACTGAGCATGCGGGGGGCCTACCCACTCTCCTGTGAGATGCTCCATCTGCCCCAGCATCACAGCATTCCCAAGCCACACCCGGTACCTCAAGGTATGTAGAAAAAATATTTAAAGCTGTGTCTATGGCTGAGTTGCTGATTCTGTGAATCAGCATTGACTCTTCAGATTTGGATTCGGTTGACTTGATCGGGGACAGTGATCTGAATCAACAAATCAATTCACTGTCCCCAATTTGGGCTGAATCCAAATCAAATACAGCCTGTTTCACACACACATAGTTTCTATCATCCCAAAAATGAAGGGTCTAATAGAAACTTCTACCATCTCTGAGGAGGTAGAAGTTGCCTCTGGTAAAGTTTCTATTAGAGGAACAAAAGCTTGTGCACCTATACTATTGATAGAAGCTTCTATGCTATCCCCCAACACCCCAGAACGAATTGTTTCAGCTCCTCCTCCCCTTCAGAGAGAGAGTCTGTGACTTATCTGGACTCCTCTGCTTTGAGTCACAGAATAAACCCCTCTCAGCTTCAGGGCTAGGAAAGCCCAGCTCTTCTCCACAGCCATAGGGATGTTTAGCTGACAACACCACCTTATCAGTCCTTGGGTGTAAACTACTCATGAGTAAATACTCCTGGACAGGTGTGTGAGACCTTAGACATGCCCACAAAATAAAATCACAATCTCTCGTCTTTTATGGACTGACTGGTTAATCTCTTTTATTTCTTTCCTACCATGACTTTGATGAAAAAAAACCCAAAATGAAGATAAACAGTCCTGATTGATGAAGTTGTTCTCATATCTGTGATTCAGAAAACTGACTCTTCTTCACAGGGCTCCATCATCCCCATACCCCACCCTTACCACACCTGGTGTTTCAGTTTCATATTTATTAAGTCTCTTCTAAAGAACTAACACCCTCAAAATACTTGGTTCCATCTCTCTCTCTTGGAACACTCTCACTCTTGGTCACTTGCCCCATTCTTCTTTGCACAGATCCCAAGCAGAACGTCACTCAGTCCAAACTTGTCCTTATCTAACAATGTCTGAATATGAGGGGTCATCTTTCCTGACTCTCCTCCCCACTCAGTTTCATTTCTTTCCTTTTCTAGATTGCCCAGAATTTACCCAATGTCCACAGTAATCAGACTAACTAACTCAGTTGCCTCCACAGTCTCCTCCCTCCGGTTTCACAGGTAAGTCTTTTTGGGACTCTTCTTTTGGTTCCCTCTCTCGGCTGTGTCACGTTGCACTCCCATGTTCATACGGACAGATCTTCTTCTGGCGAGATTTTCTTCCTTTTTTGGGAACTGGCTACCTGCCCAGTTCCCTTTTAATTTTCACAGCTATTGACTGCATCTCCTGCAGCTATCACTCTCTCACCACTTCTCTTTCTGCCCACACAGCTCCTTGTTTTTGTTTTCATCAGGGTCTCTCCTTCTTCCATCTGGGTCTCCCTGCCCTGCTGTAGGTTCATTGTGTCATTCCCCTTCTCCTGGGCTCATTGTTGAGGTAAGTTCCTCTTTTCTCTTCACTCTCTCAGAGCTCCATGACAGGGAAGTTGCTGCCCTGTCACAAGGTGTCTACACATGCAGGGAAGCAAGAGCAGATTTGCTGCTAATGGCAGCAAACTGTTACTGCTTCTGGGAGTCTTCAATGAGCCCCTTCCACCACCAGGAGGAGTTCTAAGCTAGCCAACGGCCTGACAAGGAGGGTGCCACCACCAGGAGGTGGCTAGGCCAAGGGCTGGCAGGGAGCACATGGCCAAGAGACAGCTGTCTCCTAGCTAGGGCTAGGACATTGCTGCCTGCCCCTGGCAGACTCCCTGCTGCTAAGGCAGAAACAATGTCCCTATTCCATAGCAGCAGGGAACTCCTGGCCTTGGCTCCCCAGTTGGGGCAGGGGACTTGGAAAGAACTGTAGGGGAGGGGCAGTTCCCAGCCCCCTGCGCTGATCTACAGGTGGGGCAGCTAGCAGTGAGCCCCTGGCTGGATGGGGATTTAAAGCCACAGAGGCTGGGAACTTATTGCTGCCTGCTCCTTGGGCTGGAGTCTGTAGTGTGACAAGAAGGCTGGAACTACTGCTGCTACAATGCCCCCCCCCCCCACCACCACCACTAGGGGCAGTCTGGAACAGAAGGGGAAGGGAGGGGGCAGGGAGTAATGTTCTCTGCTTACTCCCCAGACCAGGGACTGCTTGGTCTGGAGAACAGGCTAGATGCTTTGCACCCTGTTCCCTCTGCTCCTTGGGTAGGGGGAGGGGTGCTATGGGTGCTGGCTTGTATGTGCCCCACAGGGGAGATGCTTCCACTTCTGTGTGGCACTTCAGAGCTCTTTGTCTCCACCCCCTTGACAGCATAGAGATAAGGGAAGCTTCTCCCCCTACATGCAGAACACTGTGCCTAGTGCTGTAAGTGCAGACTTTCAAGTGTTCCATGGAGAAGAAGTACCCCCAGGACTCGAAAGCCTTTCATCTACAGTCCCATATGTGGGGCTACAGGCACAAGCTTTGGTGTGTCCCATGTTGGGGGGAGCATATGTGGGGGATATAAAGAGCCTGTGTCTGCAGCCCCACATATGGATGTAGCTCCCCCTCCAGGACTTGAGAGCTCTGGTTGTAATGGCAGGGCTTCCTGAGACAGCAGCCTGAGGCCTGGGGAAAGCCAGGTGCTGGCAGCTGCAGTAGCACACTGGCAAAGCCCTGCCCCTAACAGCGCCCCCCCCCCCCCCGACAACGCCCCCCCCCCCCCCCGAAAAGACCTGACTTGCACTACCCCAAGAATGGAGTCCCCCAGCTCCTTCCATGTCAGCCCCCAAACCACCAGCACCTCAGGCCAACCAGGCTCACTTGACCTGCACTGAAACTGGGTCTGGTTGCCCATTCCAGAGGGGTAGGGATCCATTGCAGACTGCTGGAGGGGAAAATGATCAGTTTGAAAAGACAGCAGACCCATTTTGGATCTGCTGCCTGACAACTAAGAAAGAGGGAGGGAGTGCAGTGAGAAAAGGGGAATAGTCCCCTGGGGTGGCCAGCCATTTAGACTTGTGCCCTTGTATACTGTCAACTGTTTCTAGTCAGGCTGTGGAGCCTGCAAAGCATACTGGGGTCTGGGGTCCCTGGCTGGGTGCCATCTGCAGAGCACCCAGCCGACACTCTGAATACTTGCACAGTGTTCTCCTTGTATGGTTTCCAACCACTTAAACTAAACAGTTAAATTTCCATCGGTCCACCTGAATGCTTGCATGCACGTATGCATGCATACATAATGTTGCAAGATGTTATTTTTCTTACTAACCTTATTTGAAATATCAGATAAGTCACTGCTGTCTCCTTGATATATGAATGCAAAGGCATTTAATTCCTGTAAGTATTAAATGTTAATACATTTCTGTTTAGAGACGTACAGTACAATTTCAGGAAGATTTAAGGAGGAAGCCTTTTTTTGCATGTCCTGCATGTCCCTAGGAAAGAATGCATCATTGTTTTGAATAGTGTAACTGTTCATAAACCCATGAGGAGAATGGTCCAGTGTTAGGATGCTAGTTCAGGAAGATGGGTCTCCATTGGTTACTCTGCTACAGACTTCCTCCATGATGTGAGAACATCACATAGGACCAGGTCCAAACAGATCATATAGGTACACAGGGTTTAAATGGAATTTGGCCACCAAAAAAGATCCAGATTGACCATAATCCAAGAATTTCAATGCCGCTTAGCCACCTACATTTTGGCCTGAGAAGATACCTAGGCTACTGCACATGCTCAAAAAGAAATCCAGATCAGCCCCTTAAACACCTAACTCCTGCCAAACTCTGTTGTGGTTCAAATTCATGCTGGGGGACAGCCACAGAGCACATCAAGTAGCTGTCTGGCAGCATTCATTAAGTTAATTAAAATATACAGTTGACAAAGGGGGAATGGTGTACACCTTTTGCTCAGTAATTTCGTGGTTAGAGCACTCAGCTGGAAAGAGAGAGACCTGGCTAACAAGACCACTTTGTTGTGAAGGGCCTCAAATCCATCCCAGAAGAACCTTCTAACCACTAGCTAAGCAAGGCTGCTCTGCTTCTTCTATTGAAGCTGAGCTGCTAGGCAGCAGAGTGCAAAGTTCATGGGGCAAGGAAGACAGCAAGCAAGACAGGACCTGAATCTACATTCTAGTTGACCAACCTGATGGTGGGTGGTTGGACCCAGAAAGGTGCTGCACGAACAGGCTGGGGACGGAAGGCTTACGGGACCTTGTTTCTCCTTCTCTTATCTCTCTTCCGGTTGACAGAAAAACAATTAAGGAGGCGGTGTAACAAATAAATGCTTTACTCACACTTTTGTATAGGTGGTTTCCTTTACAGCAGTTTCAAGATTGAACTCGCTGGTAACTCGAGAGCTCTAAACACGTTTAAATGATATACTCGGTCGTGATGGGAGCGTCCGGGGCGAAGGGATTTCGTGGACGCAGGATCCTGGAAAGGGTGATCAGGCCTCTCCAAACTGATGCGTGGGTCCCCCTTGTGCTTGTCTTCTGCCCCTTTTTATAAGCTACCGAGCCAATCAAAATGTGTCCCGTGTATCTGCTGACTTTCAGGAGGCTGTGACTGCTGGCCGTGTGGTCACGCCCCTCATGTAACCCCTGATTTGCTGAGGCTATTTGATCGTGCATTCATCGTGACTCCCTCACACTCCGAGCATAGTTCACCCTCGTGTTTTACATTTGATACCTTCGAGTTCTTAAGTGTGTTCAAGATACAACATCCAACACAAACACAAAGTAAAATACCAACTAAGGGTATTAATAACTGTGGTCATTCAGCAGTTCTATTGTGACAGGGGCACTCAACTCATTTGGTTATGACACTAGTAAAGAGATTATTTCATTGGGAAGGGGGAGGCTTGGCTTTTGTTTTGCTGCCAAGATTGTTTACCTATTTTACATTTAAATAGTCACATTGGTTACAAGCCAAAATAGTGCAGGTGAATTAATTGATCGTGGGATAACTGTAAGCCAGCAGAATGACACAGTTACAATGAAGATAAATGCTATCTTAGGATGCAATAGGAGATGTACCATTAGAGATAGGAAAGTATTAATTCCATTGTATAAAGCCCTGGAATGTTATCAATTGGCATGCTGTTTATACTTACAGCCACCTAAATGAATTCAAAATAAAACAGGGCAGGGAAGGACTACTATACTTATGTGATGAGTAGAGAGACTTATTTATAGGTTATCAGTGGCAAGTCTTAATGAGGATAGGCTTGAACAGATCTTATTCATGCCCTGTCCACCGACATCCACTGACACACACAGCTGGATGCTTGTTCATGAAGTTGCTGCAGAGCCATTACCAGGGTACATTTTCAGGTTCACCAAAGACCTAGAGCTGAAGAGTAGGCACTGGGGACAAGTTCAAGCAGCCTCACTGGTGGATTTCCAGCTTTGGAGGGCATCAATGGATTTGGCAAGCCAAGCATGGGTGAAACATGCTCATCAAAACCCACCTCTGATGTGGTATATACAAGACCCAAAAGAAGCATGGCTCATTTAGCTTACTACAATGAATGCTGACAGGGACATGATTGCTACAAGGCAGTGAACATCTGAAAAGAGAGATAAGTTATTTAAGCCACAGAACAACATTGGCATCAGAACAAATGGGCATAAATCAGATATGAACAAATTTAGGTTGGACATTAGAAAGTTTCTAAGCAGCAGAGGAATGCAACTATAGAACAGTCTCACAATAATGGTGGTATGATCAGTTTATGAAGGGGATTATATGTAGTGGTTGCCTGTGATAGTAGGCAAGACACAGAAATCCCTTCCAGTTCTGTGTGTTAATTGTTGAGCAAAGCCCATAATGTTACATAGATAAGGGGATAGCAAACACTGGATCTATTTGCAGACACAGAGACCAGAATGCCATCTTGCTTTTCTGTTTCTGCAGAATGCTCATTATTTCCTGTTTTCCTGAACATTACATCATTTTATATACTTCACGCAGGGTGCATTTACACAAGATGTATTACTGCATAATAGCATAATTTGCTTCACAGTAAGCATGCACACCTATACGTGCACACACTTAGTTTGCTGTAAAAATCCTTAATCCCACTTAAATTTGCTGCTTGCAAATGCAAGTAACAAATTTAAGAAGAATTATTTATTGTGCAGTAACACATGTGTAGACATGACCCAGGAGCAAGTTTGCTCCCAGGTCTGCCCAGGGCTGCAGGATAGGAGCCTCTCCTGTTACGTCTCAGCTCTGTGTTCTCAGGGAACCCTGGCACAGGACGCAGTCTGACTGACTCACAATTTCCCTCTCCTTCCCCTCCTCTACATAAATGAAACTGATTAAGATGCAGTGAGAGACACACCTAAGACCCTCCAGATAAGGGTGACAAAAGTGAAACAACTGCCCTAGGTCTCATTTGCATCTGAGATGGAACCAGATGACCATTCATTTACATGAGACATGGAGAACAGAAAGCCTGAAGCAGAGACTGCAGTGAATTCTGGGATCAGAGAAGCAGGGGAGCACTGCATGATGGGGAATCTGTGCTCCAAATACTATTCGACCCATGTTCACACACACCCAGCTCAGCATTTATCAGACCAGTTCTAATCTGGATTTACTCCCCCCCCCCCCCAGACACACACACACCTCTAGGTTTAATAGGCATCTCGGGCCGTACATTCCCCGGTCCTAAAACTCAGTTGCCGGGTTAGGGAGTGCTGAGGCAAGAGACCAAGTCAGAGGGGGTATGGGCAACATTTGAACAATGGTAAAGGGTTCATCACAGCGTCCAGCCCATTGGAGCCCTAACCACAGGTGTTGTCATACTTTTCCCAGGACGAATGGTGGAAGTCCTCCTGCCCAAAGGTTATTAACACCCCAATAATTGCCTTAAGTCTCATAAAAGACTATAGTAAGATCTAGAAAAGTCATGCTAAGCTGAGGCTTGTTCACAACAAGTGAAAATCCAAACTCCTGATGCTGCAAGCTAACTATTGTTTCTGAAGAAATCATGAGATATCCCATCAGTATATCTTCTATCCATAGGAATTTCAAGCTGGCTCCCAAGTATTTGGGTTACTCCCTAATTGAGGGTATAAAAATCTGTAAAAAGCAGCAGTGTGAGTGCTTCAAGACAAAAAAAACTCGCGTGCTGACACCATCCCCTGTTGTTCTTGGGACGCTGGAAGAACAGATCGTCTCCCTTCAAGAATTGTGCTACGGACTGTGCCTGTCAGCTTTGCAGCGTGAGTACCTTGGACTGGTGAGATCCCAGTGCTCTCTCTCTCTTTTCACTCTAGGCATAAATTTCTGAACCTGAACTGTGTTAGTTAAGCTTGAGCTAAGTTTCCCCAAATACTTAGTGAAACCAGGGTAGTATTGTCACTGTTGGTGTTTGTTTTTCTTTTGCATGTCTATTACTACTCATACCATTATATATTTCATATGCTTAGCAATAAATAACTTTTATAGTCAAACTGGTAGTAACTGGGTATATTTTTCCTTCTCTGCTTCCCTTTCCTTCTGTGCTCTGCAGCAACGCTTCTTTTACCTAAGCTAAAGATCCCTGTGAAGCCCAAAAATACTGTGGGGTCTGCTCATCAAGAGGCCAAAGATTGGGATGTGCTGAGTTTGAAACACATAAGGGGATCAGCTTGTACAGGCAGATTGACCCAGTTTAACTCAGATGTGCCCTTCTGAACTGAATGCTGGCCCATGAGGGTGTCAGCTGGAAACCCAGCTGGATTCAGAGGGATTCTGTTCACCTGTGTGCTTCTGTCTGACTGCAGTTTATTGTTGCTCTGATGAACTGATTCTTGGCATATGAGGGTGTCAGCCTGTCCATGCTGATCAACCCGGCTGGGTCAGGGGTGTCACATTAATTTGTGTGTGTTTGTGTGTATGACTGATTTGGTGACTGGAGGAACCCAGCCCCATTGAAACTGAGTCCTGCAAGATAGTCCATTGGGGGTGAACACTTGCAGAAGGGAGATATACAGCTCCGTATACAACACAAGCAGCACACTTACAGAATTACCAAGATCCTAGAAACCTATCCCTAATAAATGGGCACACCCCAAAGTAATGGGCAAATCTGGTAACACTCCTGCTCCAGAGCTGGGCTGCCTCTATTGCAGCCCACTGTCTGCAAGCTATAAAAGCCTGTAGACATTTTGTGCCTTGGGGTATACACCACAGGCAGCCTGAGGGCACTGGAGGCCCTGTGTGTTCCTGTGGCCAGGCCACAGGGTATCTATGATTGCCTGCTTGGGCCCCTGTGCTGCTGAATGGTACTGCACTTCTGTGTGGCTGCCAGGGAAGCATTTTTGGCATCAGCAGGGAAATGAAGGGTGCTACAAACTGCTGTAGCCCCTCACTGAGCCTGTGAGCCCCCCCCACCCCCCCCCCCAGGGCCACCTATAGGCAGCTTCTGGGCATCATGACCTGTCTGCATCAGGCCCCCAGAAGCCTGCCTTGCACTGCAGGTACTGCAGGACATTGCTTCCACCATGCGGCTGCCAGTCCCATGCCACAGCCCTGAGCTTGGTGCTGCTGACAAATGTCCAGGCTTGGCAACACCAGGATAGCCACACAGGGGCCCAGAGAGCCAGTGTGGGACCCAGCATGGCATTGTCCTCCCCATCCAGCCCTAGGCTTACATGTATCTGTATGCCTGTTCCCTCCACCCAGGGCCCCAACTGGACCCAGGAGGAGACTGGTGACCTTTTGATGCTCTGGGGCAAGGCAGCAGTGCTGCACCAATTTGAGCAAGTGGGAGCTTCAATGCCCATGTGTATGAGGCTCTATCAGGTCAGATGTGGGAATGAGGACACAACTGATTGGTGCAGCATTGCTGCTTAAATGTCAAGGCCTGGTGTGAATGATGTGGCCTACCAGGACAGCTCATGCATAGAGGCCATTGCCCATGATGAGGTGAGGGAATGGGTGGACTGGGAGTTCTGGGATGAGCTTCTGGCCCTGGAGCTTGCGTTGCTCCAGGTGCTGAAGGAGCAGAATGTCATGATGGGCCAGGCAGTGCAGGCCACAAAGGACAACCATCTAGTGCTGGCCACCATCCTGGGACTGGCAGTCTTGTTTATGCCTGCTGCTGCCCAGCCCCCATCCCTGCAGACCCCCTTGCAGCCACCCATCACCTGCAACAGGACCCTGCCTGGACCTGGAGGAGGACCTCCACTATCTCCAACTACCAAGAGCCTGGTCCCCATCCCAGCCCCACCCCCCCCCTCCTGGGCCCAGTCCTGCCACTTGCCTAAGCTCCATGTGGGCATGGAGCTGGAGGTACCTGAAGCAGTACCAGGACTGTACACCAACCCTGCTGGCCTGGACTCTACCTGGTGGAGGGGGAGTCAGTTGTGCCAAAGAGCACTAGCCACCATCACCCCTGAGTGAGATCCCACCTGCTGCACTTGCTGCAGCATCCAGACTGATGGGGAAATTTCAAGATACCAGGGTGCTGAAAATGGACTAGAGTTGGGAGTGCAGGAGGAAGTGGTCAGCTAGAGCCTCTTGCACCTCATGCCCCAGCCCCCACTAGTGGGTGTGTGGCTCTCCTGGAGCCTCAGTGGGTGCCCTGCCACTACTGCTACAGGTGGTGCTCCCACCTCCAGGTGCCCTCCATATCTCCTCTGCCCAGGCCTGGTGGAATAGCTACCCCTGGTCCTCACAGATCTTATGCAGCATGCAGACTGTGACAATGACCCAGGGGAGGTTGTCCTTGGCAACCTCCAGACGGGAGGTGAGGGCACGCCAGCAAACCTTGAGGAAGATGAAGGTGTATTCCACCAGGGCATGGATCTGGCCCAGGCACTGGTTAAAATGGGCCTGGCAGAGGTTCCAGGTGGCCAGTGTAGGGCCACATGAGCCAAGACAGGAGTGGGTAGGCAGGGTCTCTGATGAGCAGGGACGGGACTAAGATGGTGCCCAGCTGCAGGTCCCGCACCTCTGGTGCAAAGTGCACACTCTCCACCAGTTCCACAAGCCTGGAGT
The DNA here is from genome assembly GCF_000455745.1 of Alligator sinensis. NCBI lineage: Eukaryota > Metazoa > Chordata > Crocodylia > Alligatoridae > Alligator > Alligator sinensis. The sequence continues at coordinate 1,026,462 of NW_005842122.1, forward strand.
TGCAAAACATGTGAGCATCATGGGTTCTTCCTGACCAGCCACTGCTCATGTGGTTGAATGTGCCACAGTGGAGTGAAACCTTTGGTGATTGTAATAGAGGTGATCTCCATGGGACATGCAGGTGATGGGGATGTGGGTCCCATCCATGGCCTCAATACACTGGGGGAATCCCAGGGCATGGACCACCAGGGGATCATAGATTCAGAGCATGGTGTACCCCAGCACATCCTGGAGGGCCCTGCACACCTCCAGGATAGCCTCCCTGGTGCTGCCTTGCCTACACCAAATAGGTGTCTGATGTACAGGAGGCTGGCAGGTATGGCTAGCTAGCTTCAGCATAGCAATGGCCAGCTAGGTGTCTGCAGGGGAGGATTGGGTGCATGCCAGTGTGCTGCCACTCCTGGTGGGCCCTGAGTTGCTGGAGCAGGCTGTTTAGCCACTGCTGTTGTCCCAGGTCTCATAATTTCATAGTTGGTAGGGTCAGAAGGGACCTGAGCAGATCATCAAGTCCGACCCCCTGCCAAGGGCAGGAAAGGATGCTGGGGTCAAACGACCCTGGCTAGGTGACTGTCAAGCCTCCTTTTGAAGACCCCCAGGGTAGGAATGAGCACCACTTCCCTTGGAAGTTGGTTCCAGATCCTAGATGCCCTGACTCTGAAGTAGTGCTTCCTGATATTTAGCCTGAATCTACTCTCAGTCAACTTATGGCCATTATTCCTCATTACTCCTGGTAGTGCTCGGGGGAACAGGAACTCTCCCATAGCCTGCTGGTCCCCGTTGGTCAGTTTGTAGATGGCCACCAGATCCCCTCTCAGCCTTCTCTTGTGGAGGCTGAACAGGTTGTTGTCCCGTAGCCTCCGTTCATAGAGCCTGCCTTGCTTCCCCCGATCATACGAGTGGCCCTCCTCTGAACCCTCTTGATGCTGGCTACATCCCTCCTGAAGTGTGGTGCCCAGAATTAGATTCCAAGTGTGGCCTGACCAGTGTTGCATAGAGGGGGAGGATCACCACCTTGGACCTGTAGTGATGCATCTGTGGATGCATGACAAAGTGCAGTTAGCCTTCCTAACCACATCCCCACATTGGCAGCCCATGTTAATTTTCTAATCAATAATTACACCAAGATCCTTGTCTTCCTCTGTGCTGATTGGAAAGGAGTTCCCCAGCCTGTAGGTATGCTGCTTGTTCTTTCTCCCTAGATGCAGTACCTTGCACTTGTCAGTATTGAAGCCCATCCTGTTCTCATCCATCTGTTGGATGATGTGCCACTATTAATCCTGGCTGGCACAGCAGGCCCAGAGCGGGTGGGGAAGAAGGCCCAGGAGTCTGAGAGCAGCCCCAGAAGTGGCATTGTGGAGCCCCTTGTTGGTGTCCCTGAAGGCAGCAGTGGTTCAGTGGCAGAGGCAGCTTTGGGATGGTGCACTATGGCCAGGCAGGCAGTTGCTGGTTGTGGGAGAGCTGGGCAGAGTGAGATGGCCCTGGGCCAGATGACAGCATGGTGGGCCAGCAGGACCAGCACGATGACCAGCTGGAGCCTATGGCACTGGTCGTAACTGCCAGTGGTAGAGCTAGAGCAGCCATAGCATAGGGAGGCAGAATGGCCAAGGAGAAAGCTGCTGCATGCTGCCCCTGCACTTGGCACACTGCTCCTAGGCAAGGAAGAGGCTGGCCAAAAAGCAGCAAGAAGGGCTGGCTTTTAAAGAGGGCTGCCAGGTGCTGGCAGCTGCAGCTAGAGCCTAGAGCTCCCCCAATAGCCACAGGGGCCCATTGCAGGGCTGCAGGGAACTGGGTGGAAATTGGGTCCCTAATCCTCACATGTGCCTACCCAAAAACCCTTACTGAGGCTTAGTTTACACCAGAGTAAAGTAAATGCATGTGTAGATGCCCACAGTGTTTAAAAATGGACACATATATCTGTGCATGGAAGTATAACTGCAAAACTGGTCTTTCACAGTGTTCTATGCAACATCTAAGGAACATGGAGCAGCATACAGGGATACAATTTGAAACATATTTCTTTTTCACTTCTTCATATTTGGGCCTGATTTCTGGTTGTCCTGAATCTGGTCTCCCCTGTAATGGCCACAGTTTAACTGCTGAAATCACTCAGGACACAATATTTTATATATAGACATCTAATTATGTTAAATACAGATTAAATTTAGCCAGAAGATATCACTGCAATACTGTGAGTGGAAAAAAAATCAGATTTTTAAAACCCAGCTTCATGAGATGACATCAGACATCTTAAGTTTCATTGCCAGTGTCCTAAAATATCAGAATGAATGGGAAATGTAAAAGAGAACAATCTAGTTGAACATCCCCATAAAGATATATATTTTTTGGTTAAAAATTACTGCACACATCTAGACTGTTGTGCTATTAAAAGCATATAGAAATGGGATGAATAAAAAGTCTGCTTCAAGCCAAACCTTTTAAATTCATAATATTTATACTTAGACAACTCAAATGCCTTTTCAACATCTAGTTGGCCTTGTGAATTGAGAAAAAAACAATAATCTAATTCTATACTTCAAGAATATGATCTGGTCTGGATACAAATTATTTTGGAATAGAAAATCCAACTTTGTGCAAGAGATCTTGCTCTAATATCCTTCCCTTTCCTCCCCTATCCCCCTAACCTCCCTGGACCCCTCATTCCAGTCACCAGGATCTGTGTAATGTGTAATACGAGGGGAATCAGTTAACTTGGTTGTTTTCCTACAGATAATTAATGCTTCATGGAATAAGCCAAGAGAAAATTTAATTTAAAAGAATCAAAGTATAATCTCTGGAGTTTAAGAAGAAGAGAAATCTTTAGAGGCAATGCAAAACTAAGCAGAGAATCATCATCCCCAGGAGCCTTTGAGCTTTAAGGAGTTCTAAGCCTTTGCTTTTCTCATGATCTATTACCAGTATAGGAAATGCCTCTGGGTGAACTCCTATTTTAGATAAGTGTAGTTACGAGTAAAATGTAAAATCCTGTGTAAATATTTTTATCTTCTTTACAGTTTCTTTCTAGTTTGTCAAAACTGGTCATATTCATTCCCTTTTTGTTTTCTTAACATTCAAGTAATTTTTAGCTAGTTAAATATTTCTTTCTTTTTCAATAACACTTCAAATTTTATACAAAAATATAATTAGCAGCCTATATTTTTGTTCAACATTGTCTTTTACTTTTATTGTGAGGCTGCTGCTTTAACACATCTACACCCAAACTTTCACCAAAGCAACCAAATCAGCATCCTGTCTCTTGCTAATTTCTCGCAAGTCTGCATGTAGACACTCTTATTTTAGATTAAGTGTCCTATTTCAATTGCTTTTATAATACTCTATATTGAAATGGGTTGTAATAAGGAAGGCCACACACTGACTTATTCATCAAGATACCAGGTGATTTAATTGGAAGTGACTTAGGTATTTTGGTGTGACTGTGTGTAAACAAAACTTAAGTGCTCTGTAGATACATACAGCTTGATTCAAAACCTGTCGTAAGCCAACAGGATACTCTCAGAAGACCTTATATCATACTGAAGAAACCACTTAAATTTATTAAGCCCTTCCGAAGTCAATGGAATTACAAATATGCTTTAAGCATTTGCAATGAAAACTTAGGGTATTCAGGCTCACACTCAAGCTATCAGATTGGCAAGAAACCAAGGAAAGGAGGGATTTATTACAAGGGACACAAAGAGGAAGAGATCGGGGACACAGATGGAAGAAAAGGGACAAGACACCCTGAGTAGCAGAAGGCAGCTCTCCCAGGAAGAGAGAGGAGGCTTTGTCTCCATAGTGATGGGGCAGTGAAAGGGAGAGAGGCCTGGTTTGCACCCTACCAGGGATGGCTAATGTGGGGGGACTACCTGTGGCAGGGTAACTCCAGAAAAATCCCACGTGGTGCGCCCTGGGGAAAAGGCGAGGAGGAGGTGCCTAAAAATCTCCGCCTATTGCATTTGAGTCACCGGGTGCCTGAAGAAAGGCCGAGAAGAGTCACCGAGTCCAGCAACACCGGAAGAGAGTCAAGATCCGCCTCAGTGAGTCCGATCTTAAGGGGGGAGGTGTGTCGCAGGGCACCTTGGTGCCCTGCTCCTAGAGAGTGGAAACTGCCAGGGAGAGAGCCCTGGCAGGACATAACGAGCACAGCTGCGGGTTGCCCGGGGCAACCAGGAAGTCAGGTGACCGGAGGGGGCAGGGCCTGGCCCTCATAAAGAACAGGGCTGAGGCCAGCCGGCGTGGCAGTTCCCTGCCAGCAGCTAGAGGGGCAGGAGCTCCTGGAGTTAGGACGTGGGAGAAGCCTACCAGCAAGTACAGTTTGATCAGAATTGAGCAATGTTGTTATAGCCAGAGTGCATGTGTTTGAGTTATAGCCAGGAGGCTCGAGTTCGTGTTAAGTATTACACCGGTGGCTAGGGTGAGGCTATAAGGGGTTGGAGGAGGCCTCAGGGGGAACCCCCAGTGGTGGGGGAATGCCGGCGCCAGGGAGGGCGCAGCATACTCATTGGGGACTCGCAACGAAGGGTGAGGACCCCAGCGCCAGAGCAGGCGCAGCATACTCAGGGGGAACCCCCAGCGGCATGGGGACCCCGGCACCAGTAAGGGTGCAGTAGCCTTAAAGGGGCGTCACAGCGGAGTGTGAGGACCCCGGCGCCCAGCGTGGGCACAGCGAACCCCAGAGAGGGGGCAGTATTACTAGGAAGCCCAGCGTGGGCACAGCAAGCCCCAGAGAGGGGGCTGTATTATTAGGAAGCCCCAGTGTGGGCCTGGCAAGCCCCAGAGAAGGGGTACTACTCAGCAGCCCAATGCGGGCGTGGTGAGCCCCTGAAGAAGGGCCTAGTACTACGGTAAACCCCGGAGAAGGGAGGAGTGCTGCGGTAAACCCCAGCGAGAGGGGGTAGTGGTGCAGTGAGCCTGGGAGAAAGGGGGTAGCAGTGCGGTGGGCCCAGGAGTCAGGTGGCATAGCCGAGAAGTCCCAGAGTGGGCACAGAAGTTCCCAAGAGAGGGGCGGCATTATAGAGAGGTCCCCAGGAAAGGGGTGCTGGTACAGAGAGCCCCAGGAGAGGGGCGACGTTACAGAGATGGGCCAGAGTGGGCGCCGAGAGCCCCGGGAGAGGGGCAGCATTAGAGGAGCGCCCTGGGAGAGGGCGGTTAGACTGAGAAGGCCCAGTGCGGCCACAGAGAGCCCTAGAAGTGGGTGGTTACATAGGAGGCCTGAGAGACAGGCGTTGTATCTACAGAGACAGACCAACGTCTATCCCATCTGCAAGGCTTGGGGCGTGGTATCAGGGGTGGTTGGAGCCACGCGTAGCCCATAAGGCTAGGGTACCTGGGAAGCACCCATCATACAAGGAGACCCCCGGTGGGTCCAGGAAAACACGAGGACAGAGGTCTCAGCTAACCATGCCCAAGGAGACGTGAGGCAGCCTCCCAACTTTACCTAAACATCAAAAACGTGGCAGGCGAGAATCTGAGGGTGCCCTTGGGCCGACTTGGCACGGAAGAGGGGGCCTTAAGGAGATCACGGCCCTCCTGCAGGACCCTGCCGTGATAGACAGTAAAGAAATCCTTCCTTATGTCCAGCCTGAAACAGTCTTGTAGTAGTTTATGACCATTCGACTTAGTCGTCATCCCTTGGGGCGCTCTGGTGAACAGACGTTCCCCCAGATACTGGTGGTCACCCCTGATAAACTTGTAGGTGGCCATCAGATCACCCCTGAGCCTGCGCTTTTCCAGGCTAAAGAGCCCCAGGGCTTTCAGCCTGTCATCGTAGGGTCTGCTTCCCTGACCTCTGATCATGCGCGTGGCTCTTCTCTGGACTCTCTCAAGCTTCTCCACATCCTTTTTGAATTGTGGAGCCCAAAACTGGATGCAGTACTCCAGCTGTGGCCTCACTAAGGCCGAGTACAAGGGGAGAATGACATCCTGGGATTTGCTTGAGAAGCATCTACAGATGCAAGCCAGGGTTTTGGTCGCTTTACTAGCCGCAGCATCACACTGCAGGCTCATGTTCATAAATCTTGGCATGGTCCCTTGGTCAGTGCTATTCTTTTGGCTGATATGTCATCCTTCTTTTAACATTTTGAGAATATTCTTTTGTTATTATATGACTGGTCTACTTTGTACCAGTTAGTCCTGCAGTATATGTTTCAAGATAGTCTTCTGTAGGTTGGTTCTTTTCCATGCCCAGATTTAGGATTTTGAAAGGAGGGAGGCAGATGGTGTGGCGCATCATGTTACAGAAGACTCAGTTTCCCTAAAGTAATGTGATGCCCTCTGGTAGCCTGCTGAGGCCTATTTAAGCACTTTAGACACCTACCAGTTGCCTTCCTCACTCTCACCAGCCACTACATTGAGTTACTAGGAACATTTGGGGGATGGCTTTGAGTGCTGTACTCCCTTCTGCCCTGTTCACTTGGCTTTTTCTCTCTTCAGCTCAGCCCATGGGCTCTTTCTGCCTCCTATTTGGTACCATGACCAATGCATCAGGTTTCATGGGGTACCACAACCTCTGGCCCAGCTCCTGGGGTTCTAGTAGCTCGGTCATAGTTTCCTGGGCTTCTTAGAGCCTGTTCCTATTTCACTGGGCCTCTGGCAGTCCATCAATTAAAAAAATGTTCTTTAAGCCCTCCTGTGGGGCTTCTTCAGTGGCCTCCTTTCCTCCCCTTCAGCCACTCTCATGCCTCATGGAATTTAAGTCAGTCCACAACATAAACCAAAATGTGCAGCTTATGCACATTGTTGTTGCTGGGCAATTGGTTTAAAACTTTGAGTGGAGCAGGAATCAAAAAGAGGGGCATGACTACACCACTTCACTTCACCCTGAATCCATCCCTGCTTTCCTCTCTTTAGAATTATACATGCCCTCTTCCAAACTTTTGCCTCTCCACATATGTTGGTTCTCAGTGGGATAACTGCAGCCACAATGTAGTGAAATGGTTTAAAGAAACACAGACTTAAAGATGAAATGAAACTTAATCACCATTGTTTCATCTTAAAAAGGTAACTTAGCAATGCAACTAGATTACTCTAAGAACACAAGCTCTTTAATATTAAGTTGTAAACTTAAAAGAATGCATTTAGTATTAATAAATAACATTTAATACCAATATCATAAAATAAATTAGCTATACATATTTGATTACTATCACTGAAATGTCCAAACTTTTAGATTTTATCATTTAAAATTTCATAGATTTCATAGACATTAGGGCTGGAAGGGACCTCGGAAGATCATCAAGTCCAGCCCCCCGCCCAAAGGGCAGGAAGTCAGCTGGGGTCATAGGATCCCAGCAAGATAAGCATCCAGTTTCATCTTGAAGGCGTTCAATGAAGGCGCTTGAACCACCTCCGGTGGCAGGCTGTTCCAGACCTTGGGGGCTCAGACAGTAAAAAAGTTCTTCCTTATGTCCAGCCTGAAACGATCTTGAAGTAGTTTGTGACCATTCGACCTCGTCATCCCTTGGGGTGCTCTGGTGAACAAACGTTCCCCCAGATGCTGGTGGTCACCCCTGATAAACTTGTAGGTGGCCATCAGATCACCCCTGAGCCTGCGCTTTTTCAGGCTAAAGAGCCCCAGGGCTCTCAGCCTGTCATCGTAGGGTCTGCTTCCCTGACCTCTGATCATGCACGTGGCTCTTCTCTGGACTCTCTCAAGCTTCTCCACATCCTTTTTGAATTGTGGAGCTTAAAACTGGACACAGTACTCCAGCTGCGGCCTCACTAAGGCCGAGTACAGGGGGAGAATGACGTCCCGGGATTTTCTTGAGAAGCATCTATGGATGCAAGCCAGCGTTTTGGTCGCATATGGTTGCAGTATAGACAAGCCTTTAAGTTGTCAAATTTCGTTTTAAAGATAGCCCCAACTCTCCATACGCAGGAATGGCGGGGGAACCACAACAACACTTTAATATATGGTTGTTAGTAATACTTCTGACATTACTCAAGAATTTTGAGGAATCACCACTCTTCTCATTTACTGGGTAAAAAACCCCCCAAAAACAAAGTTGTAAATGGCATATGGAAGAAGTCTTGTATTTCCCATCCCCCAATTTCAAATTGGCTTTATCCATCATTCTGTAAAAACAGCAGGACTATATTTTCAACATGCTTTGGAAACATTAACACACTGGAGTTTATGGAACAAACCCTCTGAGGATGTAAGTCTGCAGGACTTCATTGCTTTCTGTTAAGGGCTAGGTATTAGTAACAATAATAGTGCCTCTTGGTGGAAGATAAGATAAGAATAAAAAACAGAAGTCAGCATTTACTAGGAATATGCAGCTTGAGACTGATTCCTGTAAAGATCTTGTTTTCAGTATGAAAGGCAGAGAAATGAATCACACAAAATACAGCTGAAAATATCTGCTAAATTCCCATTTGGAATTAGCAATAAACCTTTGATCATTAATGGCACTTGAGTTTTAAGAGACAAAACTAAGTCTTGTTATTAGTACAAATAAGAAGCTATAAAGAGGAGAGCAATTAAAGATGCCCCAGGGAGATAGATAGAGGCCATTGGATTTAGTTAGTGCTCTGAAAATAGAAAGAACTGATCCTTTCCTGCATTAAATACATATTAAACAGTAGTCACCTGAAGGAAGGCTACTCATGTTAGGCCTGCAATTACATACAATCCACACAACTGAAATGTTCCTTTATTTCTATTGTTGAAAAATATTTATATCATAAAGAGGGAAGAAGGACGGGGTATCTGAAGTTATTTGCAGTGCAAGAAGGACTTCTTCAGTGCTTATGTTTCCTGAATCAACAGCTTTTTCATTCCCTGCATGTAAGGTCAGTTCAACGTTGCAACACACTTTTAGGCACTCGTTTGTGAGATGCATAGGTATTAAGGCAGCTTTAGTCTGCCTTAAATTTTATTTTATTAACCCCAAACTGTTTTGACTCTGATTCATGTGAATGAATCAGGATCTTCCACTGATTGATGGATACAGCTGGTCCACCCTCCTATGACTAGAGCAGTGGAAGTGGATAGTAAAAATAGGTGGGAGGTAGGACTGATCCTCTGCCCTGGGAATCCCTGGCTGCTTTAAAAAGCCCCTGTAGAGCCAATGACATTGGATAGGATTTTAGCTTGCTGTAAAACTTTTCAGGGACCAGAGAAGCAGAGCATGACATGGCAGCTCTGCGCCCTGGACAGTGGCAGCACACAGAGCTGTGCTAGGTGCCATGCTGCTGGCAGCAGCTGCAGGGCCAGATTCCAGCTGAAACAATGGCTATCTTTGTGCACCCTAACCCAGCCTCCAAGGATGCCACCTTGGTCACCTGCCCCTCAGCTGACTACTGCAGAACAGTACGAAGTACAATCAAGGACATGCAAAGATAGCTCAAAGCCAGCTGTACACTCTCTCTTTCATACAGCCAATGAGGTCTTCTCAGTTGCTGATAACGACACACAAGAGAGAGCACAAATAAGGTCCAAAGTTACAGGAGCAATATATGGTGGGAAGGCAAGAAAGACTATAATGGGACCCGTTGCAAAAGTCAACCTTGGTCGCATCTACACGTTGCTATACAGTGACACTGCTATGACACCATGCTTTAGTACTTCCTCTTGCAGTGCAGTACAAGTGCTTGTTGGGTTGTGTACCTGCAGTGCACGGTTAGATTTCACTGCTACATCGCCTTAGCAGCACACTATACCTGGGGAGTGGACCACTATGGCAACGTGGCTGGCAATGACATGTAGACACGCATGATCGCTATGTCACTACAGTGCACCATACCCCGATGTAGTGCATCGCTGTGTCGCCATAGGGTAACATGTAGATACGCCCATTATACATTACTTAGCTGATTTAGGATGGAGGTTCAGTTTAAGTCAGACCGTTTGCCTTGTTCCTGAATGAACATATATTCTTTCCTTTCAGCTTTCTATTTGTATGCAGCGTTTGCAATTTGAATGCCACGTATTCATAGACTTCAAGATCAGAAAGGACTTTTACAACAATTCAGTCTTATCTCTTTATTCTCTTATTTTCTTGTGCTCCACATAACATAGCCCAGAGAATTTTACCTAGCAATTCCTGCCCTAAACCATAATAAACCATCATTTACTCACTGTTACCTAAGGGTAACCAAAGTGAATCACATTTTATTTTTGTTCTAAACATAGAGAAATAATTTTAATAGCACATTCAGGCACTACCATGTGGTAACACTGACTAAACCTTCACTTTAATGACAAGAACTGTATTATCACTGAATGTAAAGAAACAAAGAGAAATTCAGGATACCAAGGTATGTCTAACAACAATTACTTCTTGTAACAGATTATATATTTTAAAATATATTTTATTACGTTTCAGCTAGACTAATACATGTCCTGAAAATAAACTATCTGTGAAGAAATAATGACCTGATGAGGTACTAGTAATAAAGGCCAAAGTGCATTTATTTTAGCTAAGGACACATTGGAGGCCATGGTGAATGTGAATATAAAAAGGAGATTAGTATCTTATGATTGCATTCACGAAGGAAGAGAGTCAGGGAAATAAACCTCACATTGTGGAATTTTTCAAACCATAATCTGCGCTGTCAACCCTAAACTTTAAACAAAGTATAGCTCAGATTCCCAAAATAAGATTAGTTTAAAAATCTTAAGAGGCTTTCCCCACCTTAATCTTGGACTCATTTTAGTTTTCTGTTGGCTTTTGAGTATTTAGGATCACAGGATTGCTCAGCGGGCCAGCAGTGGCGGTAGTCCCCCCGTCCCCCAACGGGCTTAGTTTAAAGCCCGGTGGAGCAGGTCAGCCAGTCTGGCTGAGAAGAGCCTCCTCCCTAGGGGAGAGAGGTGGAGGCCATCCCTTCCCAGCAGCTCACTGCCTCTCTCGCCAAAGAGCAAGAATAAGCAAAAATACATATTTAATTATACATTAAATAATATTAATGTATGGATGCACTACCTATTTAATTAGATCATTTAATTAGATGTAAACTATTTTTTTTCTTATTTGGTCTTTATAGTTTAGTCATAGTAATTTAATAGCTCTTCTTATTAAAATGCATTACTCATAGTTTACCCTACAATTTTCTTGAAATATACCAAGAGCTTTCAAGACTGGATCAGATCTTTTTGATTCTTCTCTCACTTGAGTTTGATGTAACGTTCTATTGGAATAATTCCACTTCTGTAACTACATTATAGAAATAAATAAAAGAAAAATACCCTACTATAGATGAGATTAACTAGTAGCCAAGTTCTCCTCTAATTAATAGTAGTTAAACTTCACTGAAGCCAAAAGAGTTGTGGTGATATTAGCTAGACATGCACGTATATGTAGTAGAAGGAGGCTTAGTCTCAAATAACTTAAATAACTTCAGCCAAGATCTCTTCACACACAAAAAGGATTATGTAGATTTAAATATCAGGGATGTGTTCTAAACCAAGCATCTGGGTAGGAGATTGCACAATTTAGCACTACAGGAAAGCTAAATATAAGGTTTTTTAAAATGCCAAACATAGCTTGGGAGGGTAGATTGCAATATTTAAATTATTTTTTTGCCTCATTATTATATATGCTTTGTCCCCAGTAATCACTATGCAGGTTTAATACATTCCCACTGCCACACTATAGATTCAGATTAAAGAGAGAAAGAGTTAGCCATGTTCAAGGGTGGATCTGGCAGGGGGGAAGGGGTGCACTTGCAATTACCTCCCCCCACCCCTTTGATTCCTGTTCTACCCAAATTTTAAACCCAACTGTCTGGCAGTGGCAGCAGTATTTGTAGTCAGGCAGTGCTGAGGGAGTTCATGGCTCATTATAATCTACCTGATCTCTTCTAAATGTTTCATTTCATATGTGTTAATTACCCTCTCTTCTTTGTAATAACCCTGATGTTCCACCAATCAAGTTGTCCTTAGTTCTCCAGTTCTGCTGTCTGTTAGCTGTTCCTGGTGATGAAGTTCTTATTTCACAGCCCTCATTCCAATATAATTATATCTGTTTTTGCTTCAATTTTAAACTGTACAATACAGCTGCAGGACCCTAGCATATGACTAAAGCTTCTAGTTTATTTTTAACTGGAGAAAAATGTAGATTGGTTTATATGTGATGATGCACCTCACCACCAGCAACCCCCTTTTCAAAGTCCTAGACCTGCCCATGGCCATGTTAGTCAGTTAAGCAGAAAGCAGGGCAGGGTAGCATCAGAGGCCAACTTGCTCAGAGAGGCATTCAGATTAGTAACTGGGTTCATTGCTTTTCCATATCTATCCATTCCATGTCCTTGGGGAGAGATGTATCTGGACATTTCATTAGGATTTAGCAAGTAGCAAAGGTGTGGACTTATTTTCACTAGACTTGGGACTCCCTCCTTCCCCTCCAAGTGGATTTCTACCTCCCAAAACAATTGCTGCTAGGACTGCATAACAATTCCACTGGGTTTACAGCCAGGTTTTACCTGTTTCTTCTGCAATTATTAGCTTGAAAAGTTTCAACCAAATGTGATCTTGGGATACCAGCAGTTGCATCATTTCACATCTGCAGTGCTAAGGTTAGAGAGTGAGAAAAAAATCATCTAATTATGGTTCTTGCTAATCACCATTACCAAAACAGATCTTGTTTACTTCTGTATCTCACCAATGACCAAACACGGTGCATGGCTATCACATATCTAATGTGATCAATCTAGATCTACATAAAGCATGTAATCTTAAAATCAATTAATAAAAACATAATTTATTCTTCATAACATGACACTTTTTTTAGTTTGGATTTAATTAGGTCATTACATAATCTAACGTTTCTCACTGCATGCTAAGATTCATCCAGCTTAAGGGTGTTGTTACACATTACACTTCACACATGATAAAACTATGGAAAGTTAGAACATGCTCTGAGCAGTCACATGTTAAGGGTTAATACAGTCTTGGATGTGCTTGGCTCTGACTTGTAGCTAGAGGGCCAGTGAGCAGGTATGTGGCTAAGAGCCATGATACCTGGGTCCTGTTCCTGCTCTAGGAGAGCTATGGGGGTTAGAGGAGGCCGTGCCTGCTGTCTGCCTACTTGGGGTTGCTCCCCCTGGCCATGGATGATTCCACTGCACAATGCCTACTGCTGCAGGGGCACAGGCTGGGAAAGCCCCCTACACAGACACACACACACACACCATGCCAACCTATTGCCACACTTGATAGTAGTACCAGCAGGAAAACCCACAGTCCCAACACTGCCAGGATTGCCCACTGAGGCAGGAAGCCTGGGTCCTGTGCAGCCACTCCCTGATAGCATGCTTGATGGCCTGATCCCAGCATGAGGCTGTAGTTTCCCCACTGCTCCACTGCCAAGTCTGCCCTGCCAAGGGAGGACCCAGCTCCATGATCCCAGAAACAGCAGAGAGATGAGCCTCTGGGATTGGTCTCACAACACAACCCCCTACCATGGGAAGGGAACAATGTAACTCCCCGCCTCATTTCTTGGCTCCCCAGATCTCCTGCCTCACAGCTCTATGCTCCTGCTGTGTCAACCCAGTAGCTCTGCACATGTTGGGGAAGCCAGAGCACATAACAGGTGGGAGGGGAGTTGAGGCAGTAGGAACATAACACTTGCTTTCCCCCATTCCTGATGGCTCTATTCTCCATCTCCTGACAGCTGCAGCCCCACACTGGTGGGGGAAGCTGGGT
>NW_005842122.1:1040211-1054778 GCF_000455745.1 Alligator sinensis
CCCCCCCCCCCCAGCTCTATGCTTCATGCACATACAGCTTCCCACAAAAGCATGGAGACACAGTGACTGGGAGGAGGCTTGGCAGAGTGCCCTCAAGAAGCATAGTTTTCCCTACCCAGAAGTTCCATGCTTCTGCCAAGCTAACCCCTATTCTAGCAGCTATGACTATATGCTGGTAGGGGAAACCAGATGTTCATGGAGCTTCCAGGAAGGAAAAATGAATACTTCAATCCCCTTCCAACAAGCATGGAGCTACGACTGCTAGGGGTAGAGAGGGGAGGAGTGGCAGGAGCATGGAGCAGCAGGGCAGCTTTGCCTCCATCTGCCTTTTTACTCTAAGGCAGGGGGCCCAGCAGTAGCCCTGGGACTGGCAGGGACCCATCTGCCTTCAGTACCACCCCTGGGCAGTAGAGCTTAGGAGGCTGGAGAGATTGTCCACAGAGCAAGGAGTTTGTGGGTGGGGAAGGAGCTGGGAGTAGCTTGCTTTATGTCTGTGTAGCAAACTGACATTACCACAACACTAACTGGGTAGCATGATCTAGAGATACTCCTTGCCTGAAGTGGCATAACCTTGTTATGCGCTGACGGCATTTGGCATGGATTTTTGCAGCTTTGGTACAAGGAAGTTTGCATTTTAGCATAGCCTAAAGGTAATATGTAACAAGATCCTAAGTTATGCTTAAATCTGTTGCGGCAATAAATTTAAAACGCCTGAATTCTGTACAACATGCAGTTTAATCATTTTTTTCCCCTGTTTTTCCCAAATGTTTTGCTCCGAGGTTGTAGAGGAACAAAGCACCACATTCTGTAAGCATGAGTTTTACTGTACTGCTACAAACTGAGTTAACAGAGCTGGGTTGTTCGGATCCATTTAGATCCCATGCCTAATTCCTTCTGGTAGAAACCCATGCACTTACATATAAAGGACACATTGAGATAAGGCTGTAATAACTCATTAAAACTGAATTTTTCAAATTTTAAGGAAGCTGGACATGTAACCCATTCTAGGTTTCAGTAGGATTTAGGCATCTCAGTCCCTTAACAGAGATGTCGAGGGAAATATTCTCTTCAGAATCCTTCTTGCCATCTCTTCTTTTGATGGATGGAAAATTAAAAATAGAAGAGAGCCCACTCTGTTTCAGAGAATAAAAGCAATCATATATCTGATTGTTATCTGTGCTATACTGAGGAAGGATTAATAGCTGCATTCATATAGCTGGCAAGAAATCTTGGCCTGGAGAACATTTAACTGAAGTGATATGGACTACAGAAAGATTGTTTGATCAAGTACTAGTAAAAACTTTGTAATAATCTCTAATAGCATAATTTCTGCAATAAAATGAGCATATGCTCCCCCCATATGATCTCTCATTTCTTTTCTTATTGCTACTGTTGTTACAGTCCAAGCCACCATTTAACTTTATTAGGGCAAGATGAAAAGTGGAAGAGTTTTTTAATAAAAAGTTGTGAATCCAAATATTGGAGTTTCTGAGGGTGAGCATCTATAAAAGCAAGAATTAAACTGTATAGACTACTTTTCCTATATATTATAATACAGTCAATTTGCTTTTGGAGAAATAGATGTTTAAATATTTCATAACTAAACTAATAGGAAGTTTTTGCTTAAGAAAAGAAAAGAAAAGAAACAGAAACAGTTTAAGTACATTTTACTAGATTGAGCACAATGACAAACAAGAAAGAAGTCTTTGCTGGCTGAAAAAACAACCTAGCTTAGAGGAAAAGTTAAAGCAGACATTAGAGATCAGTTTCAAGCCCCTGGTTTAAAAGTGGGACCACAACGATTTGAATGTGGATCTCCCACATCATAAACAAGTGCTCTGACCATCAGGACACTGTTCTGCATAATATGAGGTGAATTAATAAGACCACTTACCGAAGACCAGCGAGATGCAAATTCATGTAAAGACTGTCAAACCAAAACTTATTGCTCTGGACTCTACTGAAAAAGGACACCTTTCAAGGGTTTTTTGTTTTGTTTTGTTTTTACTTGGGGCTGGGAGATAAGTGGGTATTGGCTGGTTTTCTATTACTCTGTTGAAATCAAAGTGGAAAAAAACCACAGAGATTAAAAGAAATGTTTACTCTACCTGAGTGACTACCTGACATCACCCTCAACTTCTTCCTAGTTTACTTTGTCTTCCTCGTTTATTTTGTATATATTGTTGGCTGGAATAACATCATTTTTGCAATTTATGAAGATATTAAGTAATTAATTTTAATCAATACAGATTTGCTTAATAGCGTTCAAGGTTGTTTTGAAGTCATAGACATGGTTGAACATAATAGCTTACTCAGGTGAAATACTGCCGCTGCTCTACAGTTCAAAGCCTACTGCTGAAAAAGATATACTAGGTGCGATCTGTTCAGAAGCCAAATTAGGAAAGTCTGGCAAAATATCTGTAGGGACTAGTAAATAAATGCTTTATGTGGCCTTGGAAAGCTTTTGCACCAAATGTTTGAGTGCCAAGTCAAGCATTGTTAATTGTTTTCCTCTTAGTACCCTGAGATCACCATTTTTAACTGTCTCTCCGAGATCTGGAGACTACACATTTGTCAGCTGTCCAATTTGTTCTGAAAATGCTAGCTCTCAAGAGAAATCTTAGTCTTTCAAAATGTCTTTCACATTAGGCTTACATTGCTACTGTAACAAAACGTGTATCCCTGCGACAAGATACAAAAACGTATCGTTACTTAGAGACGAACAGTTTTGTCATACCTAGGAAAAAAGAATCTCAGAAACAGACTTTTGTGTAATAGCAAAATATAACAGATCATTAGATTAATACCCTTACAAGTAAAGTGGTTTGGTTATGTTTCCCTGTGAAAAATTTTAAGCTCTGATGGCGGTGATTGTATTTATCTTAGCAATGCAATTCTTTATCATATTTCTTCTCAGCATTGTATTGCTAGAGCAGGAGGTGGTTATCATTCCTTTTCTATTAACATACTGTATATTTAGATATACGAAAGAAATCCTGGGCAATCATGGTAAAAATAAAATAGCAATAAAGCATGTGTTTGGGAATTATTCATATTTTTTCTGTTAATAATTTAAAAAAGATGTAAAGCTGGTTCAGATCAATAGTGACTAACACCTACAAACTGTTTTTAGATGATAATACATGCAAAATCACAGTCCAGATCCTAATGGACAGGTATGTACATAAGAAATGTTGTAAGTAGTTGATAGTCCTGCCATCCTCACCTGACAGTCATAGGAAGCCAAGAAAGAAGAAAAAAGAGTATTCCAATGTTAGGGTATCCAGTAGGGCTGTGCAAAGCTTCGGTCATTGATTTGATTCAGTAGAGATTTGGCCTGATTCGGCGGCCAAATCTCTGAATCTGAACTGAATCAGGAGACCCTTTAATCTTTCACAATCAAATTGGAACCCTCTAATAGATTAGGAGAGATTCAGAAACATTCTATAATTTGGACATAGAGACAGCTTTAAATGTTTTTTCTACATACCTCAAGGTACCAGGCACGTCATGACTGCTAAGATGCTGGGGCGGATGGAGCATCCCATGGGAGCGCAGAAGTGGGGTTCCCCAGCATGCTTGGCAGTGGACCCAGAAGTGTGTGGGGGATCCCCCTGGCCCCCAGCTCTTGAATACCTATATCTAAAATGAGACACACAAAAAGTTCTATACTCAGGAGTGAAACCCAAGTGAAACCCAAGTCTCCCCTACCCAGGTATGTGTCCATTTCCTGAATACAGGACGCTGTCGTGCAGACTTGAGACAAATGCCTAAGACCTGGAAACAGGTAGTAAATAAATTTTCTTAGCATTTTCTACAGGCTAGCTTTACACAGATTATTGCTGAGTATTCTTGTTGTCTTCTGAGGCATCAAACTTCATACAAACACAATATGGGGAGCCCCGGTACCTAAAACAGTATTCTAGGAACCAGGAACCTAAAATTTAGGTAAAGAGAAGCTTAGCATTGCAGTTCCCAAGATCATTTTGAATCTGGCCCTGTTCTTTCTTCATTTCAAATCTTCATCTCTAGGAGAATGACATAGTTGTATTGCTTCTACTTGTCCCTGGTGAATGCCCCTGCACATGAGCTCTGACAGTTGGTGGATTACATCAGTTGGGGTAGAAGAGGTGGGGGCCAATACCTGTGCTGGCCCCAGCAACCTTACCTGGAGCCCTGGGGGCTTCCCAGGGCTGCCACAACAGAAATCCAGGCACATGGAGTCTGGCCAGCAGCCATAGCATGGCTCTGGCCAGCCAGGCTCTGGTTTTGAGTGGTGCATGCTGCTGCCACATGTGCCATTCTGCATTTTTTCTCCATGTGTTTTTTTCAATACTGGAATTCCCCAGTATCTAAATTTGGCTCTGTGCTGCAAGTATCTAATGCAGAGAACCAAATCACTTGTGCAGGGTGCATATAAAACAGTGGGTTCCAAACCAGCTGGTACAATTCAGTAAAGATAGCGTGTAGTCAAAATGTCAGTTCAGCGTCGAGCAAGAAAGCCAATAAAATATTGGCCATCATTAAAAAGGGACTTGGAAAAAAAACTGAGAACATCATTATGCCATTATACATTTTTTTTAAAACTAAAATGTAAATGAAAGTTTTAGTATGGGGGTAGTATTTACTGTATATTTGCACCACTCCTCATATACATTTCTTTGACTGCAGCTTCATTGAGCTTGTGAGCACCACCATAGTACAAATAATAGGAGAATATATAAAATACAAACCCTCAACTTTAACTCTCATTTAGTTATAATAATTGCAGCTTTAACTATGGAATGGCTGCTGACCATCATCTGAATCATGATATTTCACTCATCTCTCTATGTAACATGAATATATTCGTTAAGAATTTCATGGTTAAGTTTAGCCCTCATTGTTCTGGCTCCATGAATACCCCATAAGCATTAAAAAGTATTAATATACAGTTGCAACAGAACTTTTGTTTTTGTCTGCATTGAATTAACCCTTTGTTTATTGAATAAAGAGGCAAACTTTTTTTGGTACATGCCTGTTGTTTGGCCTTTGCTTTGAAATGTCTACAAAGCTTTAATGACTCACTCTCCCCTTTGATTTATATTGTCATCTTTGAAAGTATCTATAAGCTGTTCTCATGATCCTTCGAGTCTTTTCATTTGATATGTGCACTGTGCAAATTTATCTCCCCTTCTTCATTTCTAAAAGCCCTGTATCATTTTTCTTGCCCTTTAGTGTAATTCCTTTTTTACATCCCCTTCCAAAAGATACTGCATCACTATACTCATTTGGGCAATATTCATCCGATTGAAAAAGAATTAAAATGACTGTCCTTCAGTAAATTTCTTATTCAGTTTGCTTATATTTAAAAAGAAGTATTAAATAGAAATGTGTAAAGTACATTTGTGGAGCCATACTTTTTAAAGAAATCCATCCTTGAGAAATAAAAAAAAATAGAGCAACATTTCATGGTAATAGCAGCTCTTCACAATATCCTATCACTACCATTGTACAGTGTAAAGTGTCTTTCAGCATATCATTGTTACTGTTATAATAAGAGGAAATTGCACAAACAGTTTTTGTGATACAACAGTGTATCATATCTACCCAAGCCAAGAAGGAGCTTTACGCATCAGTATTATTTATCAGCACAGACAAGTACCAGAGGGCAATCTCAGTTAAACAGGGTATCACCGTTTCCTGTCAAACCAAAATTAAATTGGAAAATAAGGACAGCATTTGTGAAGTTGCCTTAAATAAAAAAGCTTCATTTTATGCCGATGTTTTCTCTCCCTCTTCCTAAATGCCTTGCTAACATTTAAAACAGAATATATGTAGGGGCCCAATTCATTTTATGGTATCTGATCAAACATTTACATTATCCTTAGAAGAACACACACTAATACAAAAAAGAACTTCAGCAGACTGTAAAACTTCAATGACGGGTGAAAAGTGCAAGAAAATTGGGGGAGAGAATATAACAAGAAAAGGAAAAAATAGAACATGGAAAGAGAAAACAATGAGAATAAATAAAGTTGGTGGGAGAGCAAAGAAAAATGAGAGAGAGATGGAGCAGGAAAGAGAGAGAATATTGAAGGAGAAAATAAAAACTAAATTTCCCACCTTGTAGAGGTCAGGCAATTTCAATTTATATTCCTTATTATTTCTTATTGATGGTCTAAAGGCTAGATTGTGTCTGAGCTTTGTGCAAATGCTTAAGTAGATGATAGTACAGTTCTCTCTCACCTTGTATTGAACTGCAGGAACCAAACTTGTTTACACTCCTTGACTTTCCTGAAGATTGAAGTGTTCTATAGTAGTATCTTTCTGAGGTATATGCCAGCACAGAATGGAACAGAGATGGATAATGAGAATGCTACTCATTTCTGTTTTACTATGGCCTGCATAGTTGATCAGCAGAAAAGAAGGGAGAGAGAAGGGATGCCAGGGATGCTCAATCCCTTAGCCTGTAGGCCAGAACTGGTCCATAGAGCCATGTCATCTGGCCTGTGGGGCTCCCCAAAGTCTGAAAATGTCGCAGTGGGGGAGTTGTGGTAGTTTAAAAGCCACTCCACTGCTGTCACATGTCTGTACCTGTATGGAGCCCTGCAGGCCAGGTAACATGGCCCTATACATAAGATCACACCCTTGAGTAGCCTTATTCAGCATGCTGGATTGGTTCATTTTTTTCTGATAAACATTTTAGATACCAACTAATAAATCTGTGGTTCTCTTTAAAGGTCTTTTGGTCTGTTTTGGCCCATACTCCCTATTGAGAATCAACACTTTCATTGTCACCAGCAGAAACTGTTAAAAATTTGCCAAATTTTTCCTAAAGTGTTTCTTTTATCTGAGAGTTCATGTTCACACTGACTGGCTACCATAAATAATTTGGATTAATGATGCATCAGGAAATAGGCAAACATATTTTCTGATGTCTTACAATATGGCCACATTTGTGATCAATGGGAGAATTGTAATCAATGGAGCTCACCCACCAACCAAATTTAGTAATATGTTGGTAGATTTTTCTTCCTGGAGCATGCATCAGAATTT
Organism: Alligator sinensis; assembly: GCF_000455745.1. NCBI lineage: Eukaryota > Metazoa > Chordata > Crocodylia > Alligatoridae > Alligator > Alligator sinensis. Next base: position 1,047,250 of record NW_005842122.1, read on the forward strand.
ACTCTTCCTTGTCTGTATCTACATGAGATGCTGACTATGCAATAGCCCAAGACTGCTGAACAGTAGCATCACATGGCAGCAACTGTGATACAACACTGCTGTGCAGAATTCTCAGGCTACTGCAGAGGTAGTGTCATGAAAAAACTATTCATCGGCATTACTGCACAGTATCTTGGGTTAATGTGCAATCACTTAGTATAAACAATTACTTAATGACTGTTCAGTCAGTGCCTCATGTAGACATGCCCCCTGTTCCTCTTTCTTTTCCTAAAACAATCCAGCTTCAAGAGGCAGTGAAGATGACTTTCAGACTATCAAGGGGAGAAGAACATATATGCAGCTGGAGGTTGGCAGGTACCTAAGCTGCCCAGCAAAACTGGGCAAGAAAGACTCTGAAGCATGTAAGGCCAACGGACTCCATTTACCCAAGGAGGGAAACTTGTTCTTCTGTGAAGTGGATTGCTTGTGCTTTTTGGTCTAACTTGAACTTTTGAATGGAAGGAGTGGATTGTGGCTACAGGGGTGCAGGAGTCTGTGAACAGGGATGCTGGGGTACACTCCTTTTTTTTTGCTATAGGAGCTAGGAGACAACCCCAAGCTGAGGGCAAGACACTTACACGGTGAGATACAGCCCAAGTGATTGGGGTAAAATGGCTGTTGAGGCTAAGCCTGTAACCCAGAGGCTGAGGTTTTTATCAGTGTACCAAAGCAGGTATGGCCAGAAAATTAAAGGGGCCTAGACTTTGATAGCTGGAGCTATGACAAGCCCTCAGAAACCTGCAAGAGCAAACCTGTAAAAGGAAAACTCTGCATGAGTATGGGATGCTAGAAAGACTCAGGTAGGGAAACTATTTTGATTGAATAGGCCAGTCTACCCATGGAGTTGCTATTGGTTTGAGGACTCCCCCACTTCCAAACAACTAACAACATCAAAATCATGGCAGGTGAGGAGTGAAAGGAACAGGGAGACTTGGAGAAGGTAAAAGAAAAGCAGTGCTGACCCTACCATCATTACACTATTTGAAAAAATCTAGATAATTAGTCTTACTTTTGTGCATGTTAATATAAGTCTATGTGTATAGTAGTTAACTTCTGTGGAGACAACAGATTTGAAAGGGTGGCCAAAGATTTTGTCAGGTCCTCCTGGGTAAGAAAAGAAAGAAAAATATGTATTAGAAAGAATGTCTTAAATTGTACCCAGAAGCATTGGAGTAAAAAGTAACTTATGATTTCAGCAATACCCTTGTATCTAAACATTTTACATGCTCAGTCTTATTAGACAAAATCTTGATGTGTGTAATTTATCTTTTGAAGGGCCAATTTGAAACTCAGCCTTGCATCTTCATATCATCTCTCTCAACATCCTTCAGAACAAAAAAATGTTTTAGTCTTACACTTTTTTTTTGATGCATTTAAATTAAAATTTAGCTTTAACTAGATGAATTTTGTTTCTCCATGTCTCAGGTGAAAATAGTATTTTTACCATACAGTTTGATAAGTATTGCTATTTCCCTGGACTTGTGGATCTTTGTGGAGAAGAAAGATACCAGGAGGATGATTTGGGGATCATTGTGGGTAAGATGCCATTTTGCACTCCTGCATTCACACAGAGGCTAAGGTGAGATGACTCTTAAAGTCACTTCCTCCAACCCTATGATTCTAAAAAAGGTCATATGCTCCTTAAAAGGTATGTACAGACATTTGGGGAGGTTAGGGGGAGGTTAGAACAAGTAATAAATGATCACCCAGTCTAAGGTGGGGCTTGGGTGGATTCGGGCTGCAAGCAGGATCCATAAGGGAGTCTATGAAGGGAGCAAGGGGGCTACTAGGATCATTGGGGGGGGGGGATTTTCACATTGAGGTTGGGGGGGAGCAAGTGAGGTCTGCGGGTGGGGGGGGTCGATGGGGTCAAGGAGAGTTTGGTGTGATTATGGGGGGTGGCCATGTCTGCAGTGGGACTGGGTCTGGTGCAGGGTTGGTGAGATCGGAAACTCTTTCCATTGCTGCTAGCTGCCCTGAATCCCCTCCAACCCCTGCTGGTGCCACCAGTGCACCACAAATACCACAGATTGCTCTGAAGGCCTGTTTTACCATCATTCACTGGTCCTGGGAGCCTGATGCAGATAAGTAGGGGTGCAGGGAAGACAGGCAGACCGGGAGGGCTGGTGGGTCCTTTGGGTGTATTGGTGGGATAGGGGGGCTCTCCCTTCTGCCCTAGAACCAGGAGCTAGTTTTAGCTGGGGGAGCTCCCAGACAAACAACACCCCTGGCAACATCCCCCCGCCCCATCCTATGTGTCCCTCCTCCAACCCTGATTTACTTCCCTGGCTCCTGGCATTGGAGAATGCAGGTAAAAGTAGCACTTGGAGCGGCTTGCAGGATAGTGGTGGTTGGCAGGCTTAGAGGGGTTTGCTGGTCCATGGAGGTGTCCATCTGGGGGAGAGGCCAGGATGCTAAAAATAAGCCCATTTCTGGGGGGAGGGAGGAGGAAGTGAAGCACTGGGCCTGGGGCCAGTAGCTGGGCTTTCCCAGTTCCAGGGATGAGCTGGAAACTGTACAGAAATTCAATTAATTCAGTCTTGCTGGTTAACTTAGATTAGGTCAGCCATTTTTAGACTAATTTAACTGTCCTGGACTTCTGTACAGTTCACTCTTAGATTTGTTTCTCTGTGGGGTTAGGCCAATTCCTCAGGATCTCAATATTGCGCTGTTAGACAGGAGGGTGTGACACAATTTTACATATACAAACACACAAATCAATTAGGTGCATACACACACACCCACTACCAACTCAGGCACATACACATCCAAACCAGCCTAGGCACATGCATACCTATAACCAATTCAAGCACATACACACTACATACCAAAAATTAAACAACAATCAGTTGTCAATACGCACACAGTCGGTACACATATATGGATCACTAATTCATATATCACGCACACGATGATTGATATATATATAGTGTGTGTGTGTGTGTGTGTGTGTATTCACCAGTTCACAAACATACCACCCACCTACACAAACACACAGGTGAGTTCCTAACTTGGATGGTATGGTATATATGTGTGTGTTTGGGGTACTTGGGATACCTGAGGAAAAGTTAAGGTGAGAGAGAAAGTGTAAGGAGTGAAAATTTCTGGAACTGGGATTAGAACCAGTAGAGTAGAGAGAAGCTGGGCTGAGGAACTGAGGCTTGGGGTTACTTAAGGTCAAGTTACTTAAGGTCAAGTGCCCCAGGGTTATTCAAGGTCACTGGTGCAAGGGAAACAGCCTGGTGGAAAGGAAGAGACAGCCAGGAAAGAAACTGAGGCAGCAACCTGGGAGCTTGGGGCTGGAAACTGAGGCAGACAGCTGGGAGTTTGGGGGGCAGATAAGTGATGGCAAGGAGAAAACAGTTAGAAAACAGACAAAAACCCAACTTGGGGTTTCAAAATAACACGTTTATTAAACAGACAACACACTACACAGCTCCATCAAGTTATTGGTTCACACACACAAGCACTCACAATGGCAGCAGGAGAAAGAGACTTAGCGGAAGGGTTGAAGTCCAGATAGGGATGAGAAACAGAATCCAAATCCTTCGTTGAAGAGAGGGTTGGGGTAATAGCTACCTATCCAGGCTGGAATGGGGTCTTTGTCCAGCATGTGTTGTCCAGAGGGGGGTCACCAGCAGGTCCTCTGGGTGGATACGTGGTGTGGCATGGTGGTGGTCCAGATGGAGAGGGTGTCCCAAGGAGTCAGTCTTCACTACCCCTTTTTATGGGGCAGACTACCTATGATCTCCTATGGGGAGGGCATGTCCAGGCAATGTCAGTCCAGTTCCAGCATGTTCCAGGTGTTCATACTGAGCATGTGCAGCTTTGGCACAATGGTGGGTTGCCTCATCTTTTGTTTTATGAATGCTGAGGGTTGTTCCAATGGCTGGGGCATTGGTCCAGGTATTGGTTTTGATGGTTGGGTCATTCAGAGGGAGCTATTTTTAGACCTACTGCCATTGTCTCTCAAGCACCCTCATTCATCCCCATTCATTCAGGAACCAAGTTACATAGGAGGGGTAGGTATGAGTCATAGGTTACACAACAGGGCATGGGGACAAGATGGAGACTTGACAAACAAAATGGAAATTTGACATGACTTATGCTAACTTACATATGTAGGCTTAAATCATATAGTACCAGTAAAACAGTAATATAGAACAGTAAAAATCAATATAAACATAATAATTATAGAATATTAAGACGGAGAAAAAATAAAACAAATACAACTTGCTACCAAAATAAAATGCTGAAGCTTATCCTATGTCTTAGGTCACTTATACTTATCTACAGGGAATAGAGAGAGAGACAAAGTCAGAAATCATTGCGGAAGGGGAGGGAATGCATTTTAAAAGAAAAAAAAAAGGAAAACTGGGGGTTTTGCTACAGATCAGTCTAACCAGGTGCAAGGCCTGCACCTGGGTGAACTAAGTTAGATAGGGTGGTCATTTTTTAAGTGATCTAACCTCCCACTGACTTCCCCGAATGTCTGTATTTAGCCAAAATGTATTATGTGTACACATTTTGGAGCCTATTCTTCACTTCGTGTTTTCATGCTACTCTAAAGTAATAGACATTGCTCTTACATATTTGCTATTCTTTACCTTATTAATAAGTTCTGCCATTTCACTTGAGTAACTGTGGAACAAGCCAATCAAGTAGAAGAAAGATCCCATGTTAAGGTAACCAAAGAAGCAGACTGTCATTAATTTCTACTGCAGAATGCACATTCTACAATCATTCTGCAAACAAATCTTAATTACTCTCTGCCAATAAAACTGAGGATAGGATAATGACCAGCATTTGAGAAAGTTTGGGGAATGTCAGTGTCCTTCAAAAAGGAAGATTCTAAAGGATCTTGGCAATCTTGCAAGATTAAGAAAGTTGTGCCTCTTGTCACAAGACCAGTGAAGGGTTGTGTTTGCTCAAATGGAACAATAGTTTTTCACACAGATTTTCACCCTCTGCCCAAATTCAAACCTCTCTCTATACTTCTGCACTTACAGGTGCATGGAGATATTTTTCTTTTGATTATTCAGCGGTGACAGTCTTTATGAACATGCGTAGCTCCGGATTTTACTTCCTTGTTACCTTTAAATCAGTCATTGTCTTGTCTGATAGATGAAGTAATTAAATTAACTTTTGTCCCTAGGGCCATTTCTGCACCCAGCAGTTTTTCAGTGCAAACATTTTTCAAGGAACACATGATACTAGCTGTCAACCTCAAAAGCTCAGAAATTTTGAGTCAAGACTAAATTATAAGATTAGTACAAAACTGACAAATTAAAAAAAAAACATAATACATATTAAATTCTGTATTACTCTTTTTGCTTTTTGAACAATAAGGAGTATGCTGGGGTTACTCCATACTTTTCTTTATAATCACATGGATTAAAACAAAACCCCAGAGATTATTATGTAATCAGAGGATTGCAAGAATGAGGACTGAAAAGGGGAAAAAAATCCTCAAATTCCCAATGAAATTCTAAAGGTTCACAATACAGCAGTACACAAGTACAACATCCATAGGCATCTGTTTTGCTGTTCTAATTTGTGAAATGTGTGTTGTATCCTTTCATTACTTCAGCTTGTGTTAGTACTAATACAGCTGGGATGTTTGGCAACTTCACTGCCAACCTGCTCATGTAAAAATCCAGACACGCTGAGATTGATTTCTCATATACTAGTGCTGTGCTTCTACATTTATAACACTGACGTGCATGCACTGCACACATTGATTGTTCTTGCACAATATAGTACTGGCAGATTGCTCATGGTGGCAGCTTTAACTGTTGTATACTTCTGTGGGTATGCTATTTACTTGTGTGCTACTGTCTAATTTAAATTTAATCTGGTGGCATGTTTCTCCTCTGGCAGTCTCTATGCACTATCAACACTGACTGGTTAGACTGTCACTCGTTCATACCATTCTGATGGCTTCCATTAAAACATCATTTGTTCTGTGCTGTGTATGGTTATTCATTTAGATTTGTACAGATTTGCATATAAATATCATTTGTGTGATTTTTTGCAACATTACTTTCATTTTGTTGAACATTTATTTGGATAGCTATTTCTTTACAGGCTTATAGTTGGCCTGCTTTGTGTATGTGTGTGTGCATATATATGCTGTGTTTCAAGGCTGCCTACTTGATCTACAGCTCCTCCTTGAATATAAAATTTTAGCTGGGATTTTGCCATTTCATGTGTTTCTGCAGTACCTTTTAATCAAGCTTGGCATTCTGATATATCAGTGTTCATGGACTTTTGGTGAATTACTCTTTTATGCACAGTCTTTATCCATCAATGTTAATGCTGTCACAAATTGATCTATGGGTTCATTTGGTGCTTGTAGTCTTAAAGGATTTATAACATGCAAGCATCAAGTTAGTTTTTTTGGTGACACTATTAACAAAGTAACTATAACATTCCTTTAGGTGCATTTTTTTCTTGAGATGGCACAACAGACCCCTTGATTATAGAAATGGGCTCTCATGGTTCAAAATAGTGAACATCTGTAAACATTCAAGGCAAAGACTCTTGGTTTAGAGAGTGACAGAAGGAGTTCTATTTCTATAAATGTAAACTTGTAAAAACTGCCCAGATAGCTTGACAGCTAATAACTGAGACAACGCTGAATATTAAATGCAATTATAAGCCTCTTTGATACAGTCAAATCCTTCATTAACATTTCAAATTTCAATGAGAAGGATGGAAAAATATAGACAAACGTCCCAATTCCCCTCCTCAATACTTTTGACCTCTATTTTCTATTGAGTTTGGATTATCATTTTTTCTCATCCTTAGATATAAAATACCCATTTCTTTTAATCACTGAGAAAAAAATCAGACATTTACAATTTATTTGAGGCATCTGAATCCTTAATGATCCTCAGTTCCATTGTAAGGATGGTGCTATATTTCTATGGTATCTTGATACCATATATATATATTTTAATCATCAATAAAGAATGATTTTTTTTTTACAGTCAGTTAAGATACAGACAGAAAAACAGAACTGATGATAAAATTTTGTATCAAAGTATAATTGAATCTCAGTTAACCATGAATAATTATCAAAATCTAATTCATAGGCATTGAGAAAAACAGAAATAGTCAGAAAAAAAAGAAGCTATAGTAGAAATCCTATGGAAATACACTATGAACATATGATTAGCCATGTCATCATCATGCAGATGTGTAAGATTGCATAAGAAAACTTAATTCTATCATTTCCTAACTTTTGAGCACTAGATTGGCAACCATTAATATTCTAGAAAGTTTCTTATAAGGCCTTTTCAATTTTTACATTCATGTCATACAGTCTGCCTCAATGATGCAAACACTTGCAAAGGTCATTTTTCTGGATAAGTACAGACATTTGGGGGCATTAGGGGTAGGTTGAATAAATTCAAAATGACTGCCAAATATCAGGTAAGTCAGAATGGAGACGGGGTTGGGAGTCTACCAGAGGATGGGTGGGGGGG
>NW_005842122.1:1054788-1070441 GCF_000455745.1 Alligator sinensis
CTCCCAGTGAACCTACACCTTCATCCTGCACCTGGAAATCTTCAAGAGGAGACTGGATGGTCACCTTGCTGGGGTCACCTGACCCAAGTTGTCTTTCCTGCTTGGTGCAGGGGGCTGGACCTGATGACTTTCAAAGGTCCCTTCCAGCCCTTACAATCTATGAATCTATGAACAAATAATGGATACCTGTTAATCCCTCCTGCCCTCCATCCTTGGGACTTACTTGATTGGCTTTGGCAGCGGCAAATGCTAATAGGCATGATTGCACCCCTGGTGGCTTGTGGGATGGGGTTTGAGAGGGCTGACAAAACTAGGGTATTATCCTGACTATTGCAGTTGACTATGATGGGACAACTTGAGGTGGTTACAGAGGTGAATGAGTGACAGTTGCAGGTATAAATGTAAACGGTAGGCTCCAACTTGTGTAGGGAAGATGAGGGCCTCCAATGGGACACTTACATGCCTGTACACCAATACAAGGAGCTTGGGGGGGAAAAAAAAACAAAAGACAGGAGGAACTGGTCCTCCTACTAAATAAGAATGACTACAATCTCATAGGGATAATGGAGACCTGGTGGGACTCCACCCATGACTGGGCCACAGGTATAGACAGCTATACCCTGTACAGAAGAGATTGTGCAGATAAAAGGGGCAGGGGTGTAGCTATCTCAGTCAGGGAAAGCTACACATCCCTTCAAGCCAACATTGCTACCCAGGGTGGATGACTGGAGACCCTTTGGGTTAAAATCCGTGGTGAGCATGGCATGGGGGACACAATGGTAGGACTCTACTACAGACCTCCTAATCAGGATCAAGAGCTCGACCAGGAATTCACCAAGGAACTGGCTGAGGCTGCATGCTCCTAGTCCATGGTTGTCATGGGAGACTTCAACTACCCAAACATCTCATAGGAAGAGCACTTGGCCAAATCTGAATGGTTGCAAAGCTTCCTCATGTGTGTGGATGAGCTCTATATGACTCAAGAAGTCTATGGATTGACAAGAGGCAAAGTGTTGCTCAACCTGGTACTGGCAAAGGGAGATGATCTAGTCAGTGACCTAATGATCAAAGGGAAGCTGGGAGACAGTGACCATGAGCTGACCATTTTACTATCCACTGTAAAGCTGGCAAGTAAGTCAGCAAAGCAGAAGCCCTCAACTTCAGGAAAGCTGACTTTGACAAGCTCAGGAGGCTTGTTGGCAAGGCCCTAAGAGCCCACAACTTGAAGGGGAGGGGAGTTCAGGATAAGTGGTTGCCCCTCAAGGGATCAATCCCGAAATCACAAGCAATGTCTATCCCATCTCAGAGGAAAGGTAGCAAAAGGGTATTGCTATCCCCTTGCCTCTGCAGGGAACTTGTGGACCTCCTGCATCTAAAAAGAAAGACCTATAAAGGATGGAAGACTGGAATCATGTCAACGGAGGAGTATTCTGCACTAGTCCAGACTTGTAGGGAGTGAACCAGGAAAGTCAAGGCTGCGACCGAACTCCAACTGGCTACACATATCAAAGACAATAAAAAGTCCTTTTTTAGGTATGTGGGGAGCCAGAAGAAGAGCAAAGGTAACATTGGACCCCTGCTAAACCAAATGGGACAACTGACAACCAATACCCAGGAAAAAAGCCAATCTGGGTATTTTGCATTGGTTTTTCACCAGCCTCAAGGGAATGCCCTGCTCAATATGGGACAGGATGTCTAGGGTGAGGGAGAATTGTTACCCTACATTAATGTAGACCATGTGAAGGAACACCTTGAGAGGCTGGACATCTTCAAGTCAGCTGGCCTAGACAGCTTACACCCCAGGGTACTTAAGGAGCTGGCAGACATCATAGCTCAGCCATTGACACTGATCTTTGAGAACTCGTGGCACTCAGGTGAAGTGCCCAAAGATTGGAAGAAGGACAATGTGGTGCCTATCTTCAAGAAATGGAGGAAAGTAGATCTGGGAAACTACAGGCCTATCAACCTGACCTCTATCCTGGGGAAGAACTTGGAAAAAATTATCAAAGAGATCATCTTGACAAACTGGCTGATGGCAACATCCTGAGGGACAGCCAGCATGGGTTTGTTGCAGGTAGGTCTTGCCTAACCAATCTCATCTCCTTCTATGACCAGGTGACATATCGCCTGAACAAGGGAGAAGAGATTGACGTCATATATCTTGACTTAAAAAAAAGCCTTTGATCTGGTGTCCCATGATCTCCTCATTAAAAAATTGGTCAACTGTGGCCTTGGCTGCATCACAGTGTGATGGCTGGGGATTTGGCTCTGACATCAGACCCAGAGAGTTGTAATAGATGGAAGTAAATCATTGTGGTGTGCCATGACCAGTGGGGTCCCCCAAGGCTCTGTCCTTGGGCGTATACTCTTAAAAAACCTTTATTAATGATGTAGACATTGATATCAGAACTGGACTGGCCAAGTTTGACGATGACACCAAACTTTGGGGTAAAGCATTCACACCTGAGGATAGGCTGGTGATCCAGGCCAACAGGCTCAGAAAATGTGTGAATGAAAATCTGATGGACTTCAACATGGAAAAATGCAATTTACTCCACCTTGGGAAAAAAACACCTGCAGCACGCTTATAGGGTCAGCAGTGTTATACTTGCTGGCACCATGGCCGAAAGGGACTTGGGGTTCATGATTGACCACAAGATGACTATGAGCCACCAATGCTATGTTGCAGCTGGTAGAGCAAGAAAAACTCTGGCTTGCATCCATAGATGCTTTTCAAGCAAATCCCAGGGTGTCATCCTCCCACTGTACTCAGCCTTGGTGAGGCCACAGCTGGAGTACTGCATCCAATTCTGGGCTCCACAATTTAAAAAGGGTGTGGAAAAGCTTGCGAGAGTCCAGAGGAGAGCCATGCATATGATCAGAGGGTAGGAGAACAGGCCCTATGATGAGAGGCTGAGAGTCATGGGACTCTTAAGCCTGGAAAAGTGCAGGCTCAGGGGGGACCTGGTAGCTTCCTATAAGTATATAAGGGATGTACATCAGTATTTGGGGGAACGACTGTTCAAGGGATGACAAGGTCAAATGGTCACAAACTCCTCCAAGACCATTTCAGGCTGGACATAAGGAAAAACTTCTTTACAGTCCGAGCCCCCAAGACCTGGAATAGACTGCCTCCAGAGGTGGTGCAAGCACCTACTTTGGACTCTCTTCAGAAACATTTGGATGTCTATCTTGCTGGGATCCTTTGACCCTAGCTGACTTCCTGCCCCTGGGGCAGGGGGCTGGACTTGATGGTCTCCCAAGGTTCCTTCCAGCCCTAATGTCTATGAAATCTATTAACTTTATTGATTAATTTAATAGTGGTGAAAGTTGCCATCTTTCCAATCTTCCCACATACGAGGCACAGAATTGGGACCAGTGAGAGTATTAAGATTCAGGATGGACAACTGATAGCTCCTACCAACTGAGGAGAGGTAGTCTCTTCTCAGCCTACCTCTGGGTCTTAGCTCAGTTTTGAATCCTGACCCTTACCTATTCTGACGGATTGTCACTCCAGGTTTGGAGCAGCCAGGTCTGGGATCATGTGGGGATGGAGATTCTGATCAGGGTCAAGAGGAGTGAGCAGACTCCATGGACAAGTTAGGTAAGAAAACCAGAAGGTCAGTCTGAGAGCAGAGCCTAGAAACAAGCCAAGTCAAGAGATCAACCAGACAGCAGAGCTTGCAAGCAAGACAGAGAAAACAGCAAAGCAGTCTGTGATCAGGTTAAGCCCTTTTGCCCAGGCACTTTCTATTCCTGAGTATGGGTTTATATGGATGGTCAGCTGACCCTTACTGGCCACCACAGTGCAGGAGAGAACTTATAAATATTGCTACAGACAGCAGCAATTAGTATGGTAACCTTCCTAACTACCTTATTTTGTACTGGTTTCCTGCCCAAAGGCTTTGATGATCTAAAGCAAAATGATAGCTCCAGAGCTGATGGTCTGGAAGTTCTGGCCACATTAAATCTATTGCATACCAAAAGGGCACTTTGATGTTGCCCCAAGCTTCTTCACTCCTGGGATGACTGAACAGAATTATCCAAATTCTATGGAAAGTTTTAAATATGTAGGGCAATAGGTAAAAATATACAAAATCCAATCAGGTTATCTGGTTTTCCCCATTTTAACCAATGGAGAGACAAAGGATCCAGTTGATATGTCCAGGCTCCATCACATTAAGTATTTATTTCATTAGGTATGTATTCTCATTTCTGCCTTCTAGGTACTGTCTCACATACTTTCCTGATAAGTGACTTAAAAGTCACTGGGTTACAATGCTAGAATTATTCATAAGTTTTTGAAAGATCACATTTAAGTTTGTAAAGAATTAATCTCTAACATTTAGAAGGGTTAAAAAAAACAACACTCAGCATTAGCCTAATTTTGCTTCCCTTGTAAGTCAAAGATACAACATTCATGCTGAGTGTGTTGGAAAACTCTGTCCTTAAAGCTTCCATTTCCACTACGCATCATGAACCAGATTTGGGGATGAGGAACTTCCAGTGGAACCAACTTCCAAGGGAAGTGGTGCTCGGCTCCTACCCTGTGGGTCTTTAAAAGAAGGCTAGATAGACACTTGCCAGGGTCATTTGACTCCAGCATTCTTTCCTGCCCATGGCAGGGGGCTCGAACTTGATGATCTGCTCAGGTCCCTTCTGACCCTACCAACTATGAAACTTAAGTTTGCCATACTATGAAACTGATCCAGTACTTTTCAATTGCTAAAAAGGTAATAAAAAAATCAGAAAATGCAAAGTATGTTTACTTCTCAGCCATGCCATTAGATAGAAAAACAATGCCTGTAAATGAAGTAAACTTGCTCTCTGAAGAAAGCACTATTTTCTGATGCAAATGCAGCCCACTAATAACCAGAACCAGCTGCTAAAATATCTTTTGGTAATCATCAATTAATGAAAATATATTCCAAAACATAGTCAAGCATTTGACATTTCATTAAATTTGTCACAGATACCATACATTTGCTTTTAAGGTTAAGCATCACCAAGTTATGAGACCATTTCACTGATTCACATGCATTCTCATGGTAACCGCTTTTGAAATATATGATCACCACTATGAAAGAGATTTACATTCTCTTTTTCTTTCAGTCTCAATTTCAAATTCTACGAGGCACTGAGCACCTTTAGAAGGTGCCTAGCATCCTCAAGTCCTATCAAACAGGACTTAGGGGTGTTTGGCATGTTATTTTTGGTACATAGCACAATGTGTATTGGTAGCATTTATTCTTAGCATTCTTATCCTCAGTGTATTTATTTTCTTTTTTTCAATCAGATCATGGGAAAGCATTTCATAACATAAATAAATTGAAGATGAAATTCAGGAGCAGAGCTCAGGATTTACAAGGGCATTGTTTTTTTTTCAGTAGCATCATAGGTCAGCATTTCATAATAACTGCATAATAAATGTTTACCTGCTAATCTTAACTTTTTCTATTTATCAGTATAAGTTTATGGTGCATATAAGTTATCTTAAAATTATTCATAGAAAAAATTCTGGTTGCTTCAAAACAGACACGTTTTCTTAATCTCACTTAATTCAGACTGTTCACAGTTGACATGCAAATTTAGCAGTGATATTATAGTACTTTCGTACAGTGAAGATAGTACAGGATAGTACTTTTATATGACTGTTGCATAAAAATAATGCATTGCTCCATTATTTAGAGGAAAATATGCTTTGTACAAGCAACAACTAAGAAATGGACAAAGTAGGATTTGTCATTGCTTGAATAATTTAGTCCCACTCCTACTATAAACTATGTTAATATTGTCCTTACCTCAGAATATTTGAAATATTAAAGAAGTGAGATGCTGCTGTAGTATATTTGCCTTGAATATATTTAAACTTAACTCTGCAGGGACCGTGGAGATGCAGTCTTGTAAATTTTGACACACAAAGCATTTCATTAAAAACAATTGGGAAACTTGTATGTGAGGAGGACCCTTTGAACATGTAAGCAGGTGCAGGTTTATGATTAAAAAGCAGTTATTCTTTTGCTTGTTCAGGAAGGCATAGGTTCAATATAACCTATATCTTTTTCCTGAACCAATCTCCATTATTGTGTTCTAAACTAGGAAATAGAAATAATACACTGAAGCTTAAGTTGACAAACAATATATCTTATTTACCCAAATCCAAGATGACTTGGGATTTAAGACAACTGCCTTCCATTAATTAGATTCAATACACGAAAAAATATAAATTTGTTATAATTGTCTATGTATATAATCAAATTTTGGGGAGTTATCTTCAAATTCATCCTCCCCTGTCCTGCTGTGGCAGGGAAAGCAGCAACAAGGGGGGACCCCCTGCTCTCTCTGCCTGCCCCCTGCCCCTTACTTCCCCAGCACCTGTTTCCCACCACATTTCCCCTTTGCTGCCAGGTCCTGCCCTCATTCCTGTACCTGCCTTACCACCATTTGCCCCTGACACACAATCCCTGGCACCTGCCCCATTCCCCTGTCCCCGCTTTCCCTGTACCTGACCTCTGCTGCCTCTCCCTCACCAGTGCCTTCCCACCCTGCTGCCTGCTCACCTTACCCCTTGCCGCCCTGTGCCTGCCTCCTACTCTCTTTGCCCTCCATGCTTGTGCCTAGCCCTTGTCTCCTGTTACCCCATTCCTTCTTCCCTGCTCCCCATGCTTTCCCAGACTCTGCGACTTACTTTCTGCTGCTGTATTCTGCTCTGGCTTTAGGGTAGTCAATGGCAGTGTTCCCAACCTGACTGTGCCATGTCCAGACAGGCAGCACCAGTGGCAGCACCTCTGGGCCCATCTGGATCTGGGCTGGAGGGCCCAGAAAAGAAGGTAAGTGTGTGGGGGAGACAGGTGGCATGGTGTCCCCCACACACCTTGCAAGCTGTATAGGTGGGTCTCCCTGGTGTACTGCCTAAACTCATTGTCTTCCCAATGTTCCTCTTTCTGTACACCCCTTCCTCATTGCAAGAGCCCTCCCACCCCAGCCCCAACCTGGAGTAGGCAGTGGAGTAGGCAGCTCCAGCTTTGTCTCTGAGCCTGGGACTGAAGCTGGAGGGGAGCCACCACCTGCTCTGGACCAGTACTCTAATCCAAGACAAGGCTTTCTTTTCCCTCCATGATGTTTGGGGTCAGAGGGAACTTCATCTTGGATTTCAGTAAATACAGTAATACATTTATTGTTATATTTCAATGGTAACACAAGAAACTGCGTGGTAGGTATGCTGCCTGTCTAAATTTCTATGTTAAATTCATTGTGATAATTTAAGCTTGTAAGGGTTCATTTATATAAGATCCCAGGCAGAAGAAAACAAAAATAAATATAAACACAGAACCATGCCTAACTGTAAGCATGTTGGTAATCCCAATATACCCTATTTCCTAGCATACAACATACATCTTCTCCCCACAAAAAAAAAAAAAAAGTTGGTCTGCATGTATTAAGAAATTAATCTGATTTGCTGACTAAGATAGATTCACCATGCTTTGATTCACATTACAAAAGTTCAAAAGCTGTTGCATTACTATTCAGGCAGCTAAGGGAGTCATTGATTTTAAAGCTCATAGTTCTTCACTCTGCAGCTGTTAATAATCATTTCTCCTTTTTAATGGTCTTGACATTTTACTTATCAAACTAACCTTTCTTAAAAACAATTCTGCTATCTGCTAGCAGCTTCTGGTCTATTTTCTCCTAATTCACAGCTTTGGGGACTCTTTAGCTCTTTTCAAAATCATAGATCCACCCATGGAAACCAGTCTTTGGGAGTAGCTTTAGGTAAGCAAAAAAGGGAGGTTAAATCAGCTGAGGATTGGGCTCTGTCTCTGCTCCATACAACCATAATCTTAGAAAAAACATTTTTCCTCATTCTGCCTTTCCAGAAAAAAAAGGGCATATAATATTCCAGGATATGGTATAGATGAGAAAATGCAGTACTTTAAATACACGCGTGTGTCTTTTTTTGGTTGCAGCCCTTAGAGTACCTGGAGTTTAAATGCTGAGGCCTAAATAAGAAAATGTTTTGAGACTAGATGTGGGTGAATAATTAATTTTTCTGTTTGATATGTGAGGTGAATAACAACAACATGGTGTGGGTTAAACCAAAAAGGAAGTTTTTCAACAAAATAAATTAATTTGATTGAAGAAC
Organism: Alligator sinensis; assembly: GCF_000455745.1. Lineage (NCBI taxonomy): Eukaryota > Metazoa > Chordata > Crocodylia > Alligatoridae > Alligator > Alligator sinensis. Next base: position 1,062,932 of record NW_005842122.1, read on the forward strand.
ACTGTAAAGGTTATCAAGTTGGAGTGTCAAGGCATTTTGTCAACAATCAGTGTCAACAATCAGTTCTGTTTGTTGTAGAGAGGGAAATTTTGTTGTACCTGCAGTGTGTTGAGGGCTGCTGCTCTATTTTAATCTAAATCTATTAAGTGATTCTATTGTCATATCAAAAAACGATGGCAAAAGTCAACTTGAGTACAAACTGGGCTTACACAGAGTACCTATTTAGTAAGCAAACATAGAAATAAAAGAAATAGTGATCTCCCAGTCATCATCATTGTCATATCCCTTTTATATTACTGGATTAAGATATGACTGAGTGACAGAAGCATCAGGCAGTTTCCTAGATGGCCTTTTTAGAGATTTTGAACTTAAGATATTTCAAATACTAATTATTTAACATACCCGTTACCACCAAATTATCCAAGGATAATTTGTTTAAAATACTTTAAACAAATGGGGAAAAATATCTCAACATGTCCATCAATTCTAGTATCTAGCCACCAAATGTTTCATAATGAAAAACATTAATCAGTAAACTCTGGGCCAGATCCTCAGCTGCTGTAATGGAAGCATACCAATCTTAATCAAACAACTATGCTCAGTTATATCAGTTAAAACCCACTCCAATAACTACTAATTATTAAAAAAAGTTTTTTTTTTTTAAACCATGGAATACAGGCAGTTGTCAGAGTTATGACACAATTGGTTCCTGAAAACTGTGTCTTAAGTCAAAACATTGTAACTCAGAACCAATTTTCCCACAGGAAACAATGTTATAAATGGAGGTTTGGTTCCTGAACCAAGGCCTGATGCCCTATTTTCACACAAAATAACCCAGAAATGTATACAGTACTCAATCAATTATATAAAATAAATAAATGTAGTTATATTACTTGTCTATATGTATATATTTATGTATTTATATTGTAAATAGCAATCATATGTATTTGGAAGGACTTCTTTGAGGTGACTTTGCTGGACTTTTTGAAGGGTTCTTGGCTGAAGTCTTCTCAGGAGGCTTGGATGCAGGTTTTCCTGGAGTCTTGTCTGCTTTCTTAAAGAAAGTGTGCAAGGAAGTTTGGACAGATGTTCTCTTATTTTGCTTGTAAATTTCTGTGTAGCAGCTGTACATGCTGGATATGTCCCTATTTACTGATGCACTGCATTCAATGTCAGGGTCATGTTCCTCAAACAGGGACATGGCAGCCTCCAAATGGTTAAATGCCTCAGCCAACACTTTTGTTGTCAAAAGTGTTGTCTCTTCACTGTTGAAGAGACTCCTCCTTATTTGGAGGAGTCTCTTCAACAGTGGGTGCATCTTCTTCCTCTGCCACTTTTTGTTGTTCCAATTCAATGAGGTCCTCATTGGTTAATTCTTCAGAATGGGATGCCAGCAACTCATCAACATCTGGTGCAATGTATAAATTGAATTCTTTGCCCATTTCAGCAACATTTTGGGTCACCTCTACAACAGTGTCTGTAAAGCCTTGGAAATCAGACACAAACTTAGGACACAATATTCTCCAAACACCATTCCAATTTAATTATTTGACTTCATTCCATGCCTCACCAACATTCTTAACTGCATGGTAAATGTTGAAGTCCTTCCAGAATTCCTTCAGAGTTGATCCACCTTCCTTATCAATTGCCTTGATGGACTGGGCAAATGTGCACATAAGTTAGTATGCCTTGAAGGATGCAATTACCCCCTGGTCCATAGGTTGCAACAATGAGGTGGTGTTGGGGGGCAGAAACATCACTTTGATGTCAGGATGTATGTCATCAAGGATGGTTGGATGACCAGGAGCATTGTCGATGATTACCAATACTTTAAATGCAAGATTGTTTTTGCTGCAATAATCCCTGATACTTGGCACAAAATGATGATTAAACCAATCCTCAGAAATGTTCTTATTGACCCCTGCCTTAAGATTGGACTTCCATATCACTAGGAGAAATGCCTTGGGTTGTCCCTTGAAAGCTCTGGGGTTTTCCGAATGGTATATAAGTAAAGGTTTAAGTTTAAAGTCACCTGCATCACTGGCACCAAGCAAAAGAGTGAGCCTATCTTTATCAGCTTTGTACCCTGGCATGGATTTCTCCTCTTTGGCAATGTTGGTTCTCAATGGCATTTTTTTTTCCAAAAGAGTCCATGTTTGTCAACATTAAAAACTTACTGAGTACAATAGCCATTCTCTTCAATGATTTCAGCCAATGTCTCAGGAAAAGCACAAGCTGCCTCTTCATCAGCACTGGCAGCTTCACCTGAGACCTTAGTGTTATGTAAATTGTTCCTGGCTTTAAAATGCATGAACCTCCCCTTGCTTGCAGTAAAAGGCTCAGCATTAGAAGTCTCCCCCTATTGTTTCGTTAGATCATCAGAAAGACTCCTAGCCTTTTCCTGAATTATGCCTAAGCTCATAGGAGCACGGCATTTATTTTATCCTCCAGCCAAATGATTAACAATTTTTCAACCTAAGCAATAAGTCTGCTTAGTTATCACAGTTGAATGCATAGGAGCCAAGTCCTTAACATGCTCCTGAATTGTTGCCTTGTTTTTCAGGATAGTCATGATAGTCGTTTGGGGAATATCCAAAGCTCTACCCATTTCAGTTGGGGTCTCACCTTTTTCAGACCTCTTAATTATTTCCATTTTTGTTTCCATGGTAATTGTTCTATGTTTTTTAGAAGAAGAAACATCACTTCTACCAGATTTATGCTTTTCTGCCATTATTAAGGGAAGTTTGGAAAAAGTTTGGAAACAGAACAGTGCATGGGCAGCACAGTGAACTTGTTGTAAAGTACTGTACTGGGATTTATTCTTTATTCAGTACAGATACAGTACTATAGTGCTGTTGTGGTAGCAGGAGCAATGAGCGAGCACAAGAGGAGATGCCTAGGAAATGGCTCCCAGATGAGTGGCACATTGCTGCTCTGTCCATGTGTCTGGAAGGGCATGGGTCAGGGCCCCCACCTCCCATGCCCTCATGGGCAAGTGGCAGGATCTGCTGGACAGGCCACAGCTTCTCCTGCAGCTGCCTGGCTCAACCCTGGCACTACCTGCCTCACCCCAGTGCAAGCAGCCAGAGGATCAGCCAGATGACCTGTGGCTTCTTCTGTGGCCACCCAGTTCAGCCCCAGAACTGCCTGCCTTGTCCTGGTGGGGACAGCCAGAGTAGCAGCCATACAAGCTGCAGCTTGAGCTGTGGCTTCTCCCTCAGTCGTCCAGCGCAGCCCTGGCACTGCCTACCTTGCCCCAGCAGGGGCAGCCATGGCTTCAGCTGCAGCTTCTCCTGTGGTCATCTGGTGCAGCCTGGGCACTGCCTGCCTTGCCCTGACGGGGGCAGCTCAGGGAGGAGCCAGACAAGCTGAGGCTTCTTCCATCACCCAAAGCCCCCACTCCCAGAGTCTGGTACAGCCCCAGCTGGGCGGCATTTGCCCCACCCCCTGTTCCAGCCCCAGCCTCCGCTTCCCACAGGGGCCTTGATCTGCCCCCACCATGGCCCTTTCTTTCCCCCTCCCCTTCCACCGACAGACCTGTATTCAGCATTGTAAAGTTGAAACCCATGTCAGAACTTTGAAACCTAGGTATCAATTTACAAACGTAACTACAATTAGCCATAACTCGGACCGTCATAAGTCGAGGACTGCTTGAACAACACAAATGGAAAAATAATCAAAATGGCCCGACAACAATGTTCCATCATGATCATAATAGCTTTTATTCTATTGTGTGTCCTTGGAACTTGCATATACCATCAACTGCACTTGTCACAGACTTTTTTCCTTTGGTATCTCTGAGGATTTGAAAGTAGAAATTAATTAAATCTTACACGCAACATTTTTCCCTTGAGCTACTCAATATGCTTAAGTGCCATGATAGGGTACCATCCGCTTTATAAAGTCGCTCATTAAATAACTCAATTTGGTTTAAATACACATCATGTTTTTTTCATAACTAGCCATAATTTCTCTCCTTGACTGTCTAACCTGATCCCATCAAGAGACTCTGGCTTCTATAATTATAATTATATCTCTGCCTTCAGTAAAAGGACAACATAAAAATGTGAATGTGTTTCTGTGTCAATGCCCACAAACATAGGAAGTTATATTTTTTTAGACACTCATCTCTGAAACAACTGACAAGTTCAAATAGCTATGGGAATTGTGTAAAGTTGTCATACAAACAAAAATAAACAGCTGTTTCAAAAGGTTGAAATTTCCAAATGTGGGCCTTTAGTTGACTAACTTTAAATAAGAACAGTGCACATTAACAATCCTAAACTAACTGTGTACTCAGAATTAACTATATGCTTATTGAATCAAGGCCCTAATGAGTTTTTGTGCATTTATTTCTATCGTCATGCCATTTTGTAAAGTATTGTGTACCTTTTCCTTTCATTCAAACTGTTACATAAACTATTACTGCCATTTAAAATCAAGAACTGAGAGAAGACTGAAAAAACGTATTCAGTGACATGCTTGCTAAATTCCACTAACAAATCACTTCAAACCCATCTCTTCTCATTTCTGAAAATATTCAGTCATCTGTTTTCTTTTTTACTTTCAATGTGATCATTTGAACATCTGAACTATTGGCCATACCTTAGAGTGTTTGAAAAAATAATGGCTGAAGTATTTGCCTATCTCCCACATATGAGATATGCAAGCCAGTATTTTAAGTTGTCAAATCAATGTAAGCAACAATGAGGAGGAGAAGGGAATAAGGGAGGAGAGGATGAATATACAAGGGAAGATCTTTTGCTTGGTAGACCTAGCAAATTTATTCCATCATCAGAGTGTGAGGAAGAGGTATGGAGTTGTAGGCAGATTGGTCTTTGTAATTAAGAAGTGTACACACATCCTATGCAATCTCTGAAATTTAATTTACTTTATTAGAGCTACTTATATGATTATCCTCTGTGTGAATAAGGATGCTCCAAATGTCTAGGCAAAGTTGTAGAAAACACTAATTGGCATATAACTCAATATTATGTCACACAGCAGAATCTTTTAAGTCAACAAAGGCCTGACAGGCATTCATTTGAAGGCAGGATGGGATCTGATCCCCAATCCAAAAAATCCTGCCTCCTGCTATGACACATATGCATGGCATGAGGTGTGACTGTGAGGTAGAAGATCTGATCTCAATTAGGCCTCAAGTCCCAGGGTCATCCCTGCCAGTGAATCATGATGATGTACTGGGGCAGTGCAGATTTCCTGTCAGCTGGCAGGGATGACTCTGGGGCTATCCCTTCCAGACCATAGTCAGCTGATTGGGACTTGAAACCTGGGGTGACCCTGCCACACATTCAATTTAAAGTGCAATGAGAACCAGCTACAAAGTTATTACACGTTTTGTGTAAAAATTCCATAGCTAGATTCCTGTTTTATTATACCATTAATGCCCTGAACTTTTGGCCAGTTTACACTTTAAGATTTGATTAACTATCTAATCACTTTTTAAGCATAACGTCTGCTTGGGGCCTAAAAACCATTTCATTATCTATACATACAGTGACAGAGTTAGAGTTTCCTGATATTTTTTGAACACTTGAAATCCTTACCTTAACTTTAATATTATCCTTTTTTCATATTATCAGTAGATATCAATCCAACAATTTTGTGAATGAACTAAGATCAATTTGAAAGATGAGCAATTACATGTATGTTAATGCTACCAGAGTGTTATTAGCATAGCTATTTCAGATTTGCCTTATGTGGCATGGGTCAAGGACGAGAATAAATGCAATTACATTAGTCCAACTTCATCAATAGATTTTAGTTTTATAAATATGAATATATAAAAAGGAAAATTGTAAATATATCCTAATTATGGAATAAAAGCTAACATGAGTTTCATAGATGAAATGCAAGATCACTGTGGTAAAAATTAATTTTTATGCATCATTAGGTTCCTGTTCACATGCCAGGTTTTTTGGTTTTAAATTTAGTGAGCATGGCAATGAACAGGCATTATAACTATCAACAGGACTTACCTTTCCTATATTCCAGGTGTGGATAGATGATCCAAAATCTGGTGTAATTCACTTTGGTTTGTATACCAATTTAAATGGTGGTAGGATCAAGAATAGATAGATGCGTACTGTCTTCAGGTAGTATGCATTATTAGTCTTGCCATTACATGGTGTTCGAGGCGGTAATACTTTGCTAGCTACCACCTAATCTAAGATATAAGCAAACAGATTAAACCTAACTTGAAATAGAGTTTCGCTGGTTAGTATGTGTGTGTACTCTAGATACCACCACAAAGGATCCATGTGCTAATTACATCCTCCAACTCATGATTGGAACTGAATGCTCTTACCACTAGTCTTTGGATCCTTTAAAAATGTATATGCAGATGAGGTGCAGGGCAACATGATTCGGCTTCACTGCATAGAGGGTTGACCAACACAAATCATGTGCGACACGATGAGAGACAGGGTGAAAGAGGGATTCTGGGTGAACTGTTTGTGCCCCATTTGGTGATGTTTGCTAGACATTTAAGGCTGGTGAAGAAACAGGAATCATTGGAAATGAGAAACAAAGTTTCAGTTCAGCAGTGGGTGTAAAGAGGAAGTAAAAATAAATGCATTATAGTGGCTCACTATGACTTTAAAAGAGGCAGCACTGGGGGACATTGTGCTCAATGGGCAACACATAGGTCTTATTCAGATGCACTACACTTAACCTATCCCTGTGCTACATTCCCATCAGTATGTATGCCTAATATGGGCTATGTATTTTATAGTCATGCTCAGTGTTGGCTGCAGTTAACTAACTTTCCATTACTGAGCACATGCTGATTTTGGCAGCAGTTTAATAATGACAAACACTGTATTTAATGCAATTTCCTTGTGTGTGATTTTTAGATGAGGAGCTTTTTCCCCCATGCTGATTGGGGGAAAAACCTTGTTTTGTATTGTAGTAAATAAGGTATATTTACTAATATTGTATGTATGTGTGTATTAGGGCTGTGTGAAGCTTTGGCCCATGATTTCATTCAGAGGAGATTTGGCCCAATTCAGAGGCCAAATCTCCAAATCTGAATCAAATTGGGAGAAGACAAAAAGCCTCTGAATCGATTCGGAGAAGACTCGGAAAAGATTCAGAGGTTCAGAGATTCGGAAGGCAGTCTTTCAGGGGAATAGAAACTGAGAAGAAGGAGGGGGAATAGGGGGGAAAGACTGACATCTGTAGCTGGCAAGTGACTGTGATCTTTCCTTAAGTCCCCTTCCAATCACAGTGCTCTGGGGGAGGGATGTAGAAACAGCACACAAGCCTCTGTCTGCAGGCTTTTTGTGCTTTTTGTGAGCTTTTTCTGCCTGGGCAACAGTGTCTGAAAGGTACTGGACTGGCTTGGCTTCCTACCTAGTTAGTCTCCTGCTACTTTTTGTTCTTGGAAAGGATTGCATATAGCTTACTAACTAGAATCCCTCTACTTACCCCTATCCAATCCATTTCTTTCAATTTATATTTGTTGGGGGGGGGGGGGGGGTTCCAAAAA
>NW_005842122.1:1070451-1113449 GCF_000455745.1 Alligator sinensis
GGGGGGGGGGGAGGGGTTCCAACACTTTTTAAAAAGAAAGCTGTGTTTTCCCTGGCAGTGTGATCCCTTCCACTGTGCAGGGAAGGACATACATTACACACATGCACACACACATCATAGAAGAAGAAGTCAGACATTCATACAAAAAGAAGAAAGTATATATAGTTATTAATATTATTAGTTATAGTTGTATACAGACTAAGAACAACACAGAAGAAGTCAGATAGAGATTCAGATTAACACAACACAGAAGTCAGATAGAGGAAGAAGAAGAGGAATAAATACTATTTTAGGTACACACACAAAAGTAAACACAACACAGAAGAAGAAGTCAGACACAGTCGTACATCAGAGAAGAAGAGATATTACAGCTGCACACACACACATTTTTCACCACAGGGAAGATTAATATAAATTGTGCTGGAAAGGCAGGTGACAGGTCTTCTGGCAGGGGAGGGAGAAGGGCTAGGGGGAGGGCTAGGGCTGCAAGTCCCCCCCCCCCCCCCCATAGATGCTGCCTGCTTCCTGGTAGCCATGACTTTTGCTGCCAGTGGAAGCAAGGAGGTGGGAGCAGTACCTGTCCCTGCACTTGCACCACCTCCCCTAACTCCAGAAATAGGAACCAGCAGCAGAATGACAGTCTACTTCACCCCAATTTCTTCTTCCAGTGTGAGCCTCCCACTGGCAGGAGGAGGAGCTGGATCTGGAACCAGTGGACCTAAGTGCTCTAGCTAAAGAAATTCTGGGGACCAAGGGGAAATCTGGGTTTGTGCTCCACACCCCTCAAATTTCCCTTAGACCCATGTCTTTTTGTCAGGAAGGCACCTCAGAGGAGGTTGTGGAGGCAAGTGGCTCAGCTGAGTAAGCTCCTCCTGTTGGTGTACCTCTGCCTGCTGAGGAGGGGGATAAGGCAGGATCACCACCCTCAATCCAGAAGGAGGGGAGGGGGTAGTGTAGTGTGGGCTTATTCTACCTTCCAGTGCCATGTCCTTAGAGCAACACCCCTAGCACCTGTCCCTAGTCAGCTGACCAGAAGGACACAGGGCCCTGGGCACATCTAAGCCCCAGGGCTGGGTCTGGCAGGGATCATTCTCTGGCAGCTGCTGGAGAAGAAGCTCCTGCAGGAAGGGAAAGAAAGGTTCTAGACTGTGACAGTTTGGCTGCCTGAGATGCTAGTGGTACTGTGCTGCAGTGCACCACTTATGACTTATTGTTATTTAAAGTGGTGGACCAGACTGAGGCTGTAGAGGAGGAGGGGGGCTCATTGGGAAACATTAGCATGTCAAGTAGAGGCCCCAGCACCAGTGAGGGTGCACCTTAACACACACACACACACACACACACACAGAGTGAGGGCATGCCTTAACAGATACACTGGAGAAGAAGGTCCTGCAGGAGGGGAAAGAAAGGCTCTGTCACAGTTTGGCTGCGTGAGATGCTGCTGATGCTACTGTGCTAGTGCTCACTAAGTTATTATTAGTAATACCTATTATTATTTGAAGTGGTGAACTGGACTGAGGCTGTAGAGGAGAAAGACACCTCATTGGGGCACACTACCATATTGTGTAGAGGCCCCAGTGCCAGTGAGGGTGCACCTTAACACACACAGTGTCACCCATGTCACAAGTTTTGCTCGTCAGTAGCCTGAGGTGCAATTTCCCAGAAATCCCTGCAGTTATCTCCTTGTACCCTAGCAGGCTTCATGGCTTTGGCAGGGGCTAGTGTGCATGCAGTTTTTACCCTGCTGCCACTTAACACACATACGTGACACGAGTTTTGTTTTTCAGCAGCTTGAGGTACAGTTTCCCAAAACCCCCTAAATCTATCTCCGTGAAATTTGGCAAGTCTCATGCCCTCAGAAGGGGATACCATCCATACCATTTTTGGCTGCTTCAGATAAAAATAGCAAAGTTATAGGTATTTCAGTGATTCACCATTATAGTCTATTGCCAAATCTCTTTGAATCAGCACCGAATCTTCCGAAGCCAATTCGGCTGAATCAGTTTGGGACAGTGATCTGAATCTCCAAATTGAATCACTGTCCTCTGAACTGGCTGAATCCAAATCCAAAATGAATACTTCCCTATTTACACATGCCTAGTGTGCATGTATGTATGAAAACACTTCTTAGACTTCTGTAAAAAGAAAAGTTTCCTGTGCACTGAAGACAGTATCCAACCCCTCTTTTGGTTAATTTACAATTTGACAAAGTCTAATTTAGTCCTATTGATTTCAGTATGTTATGATCAAGTCTAAATAATCTAAAGCTGAAAGCCCCCTCTAACTTGGCTAGGAGAAATCATTAATCATATGTAAGACTCATTTAATTTTTTTTCTTTTTGTTTTTTTTTTCTTTTTTCAGTTAAAATTGGCTAAATAGATGCTATTTTGTTTTAATTTCTCTGTGGCTGATGCTCTGCATGTCATATTTCAAACCACGGTGACTTTTCAGGCAATGAAAACAGAAAACTATATTAAAGATACTGTTCTAACTTTAAGAACAGTAAGAATGGTGATATTATAAAATATTATAGATTATACATAGAAGAAAACCTTGTATGCACTCTGAAATTCACATTCTATTTATCTCTTTCAGAGAAAGTCATAATCTTTTTAAATGTAAAACCCAAGTAGCTACCCCCAATTGAAAAGGAAATGAACAAACACACACACACACATCTACAAGTGTGGTGGAAATGCAGGATTTCAGGAGAAATATTGTGTATTAATGCATCTACTCTTGTAAGCTTGACTTTACTGCACTATAGTGTTTGCCTAAGAATCAATCTGTTTGGCATTTTTATTACCATTGTGCAAATGGAAATAGAGCAAATGAACCATTTGCTGCTTTTATTTTCTGTGTAGAATCATGCTTCAGTTTTCCATTCTGCGATAGTCTACCCTTCATTTTTTTTAATCACACAAATCCTCACCCCTCAGTATCTTTGAGACTGTAATTATTAGTTATGGCAGGGTTTTAATTTTGTGTCCCTTGAAATGTACCTACTGCACACACACAAACTATCAAGAGCTGCTGTAAATCAAATTTGGTTTAAAAGGGTAGGGAAAAACACCATAATGAAATACCCTAAGGCAGTTCAGAAATGTTGAGTTACAGAATATGTTGACTTGGTAGAAGGCATAAACAATTGTTATATTACACATCCTTTACCTTTCAGCTATTTGGACTGAAGGTTAGGGGACCAAAGGGGGAAAAGGAAAAGAAGAAAACATATATATAACATGATTGGTGAGGGGAGGGGAGTTGGCACTTTTTCAAGGTTATATCAGCAACATGATATAGTTATTTCTGTCTTTTCAGACATAGGGATGAAGCTTAAACTTTGTGCAAATATAAAATCATAATCCATCCCTCATGCACCATGATGGAAGCAGAAGGAAAGCTTAATTGGGTGTGGTGAAGTTGTTCCCAATCCATCTGGCCAAAACAAATGATTATTTTCCTTCTAGGCCCATTAGGAGAAATAAGCTGATAATATTCAGCTTTTGTGCAGATGAAAATCATAAGCCTATGGAACTTTGCTCCAAAAATGTATATCTGGATTAAAAGATACATTTAAAAAGAATAATCCATAGAGCAATAATCATTCCTGAATGGTAAAGTAATATGAATTCACTGGGCTCTAACTACACAATTTGCTTTTCTTATGCTTCAAATAGTAATTTAGGAAAGGCTGGATTAGAGAATTACAGGACAGAAAATTGTTTGAAAGAAAATTTTTTGCTCTACAGCTAAGTTTTGCCTGGCTTATACACCCTCCTTGATTTCAATGGAAGAATAAGGAAATTACACTCAAGACCATATAAAGTATTATTAGTGGCATAGTTCTGCCAAGATTTTGGTAATTGTATTGAGTACCCACAGACTTTCCCCAGACATCCTAGAGTTCTAAACACAGTTCAGTCATATCCAGCTGCCTAGATCCAGCTGCATTCAAAATCAACAATGCCAAGCATTTCCTGTATTTTTTATGACTCTTTGGGATTCCCACTGCCTAACTTTATTCCAATACAGCTAATGAACAAACAGAAAGTTATATATATACACACTAGTACTTTTATAAAACAAATAAATAAGTACATACATACATACATTTTAGGGTGGGTAGGCAATTATTTGGGCCTGAGGACCACTTAGGGACTTTTGGTGAGCTGTCTCAGGATGGGTCAGCACCCCTCCCCGCCATCTCCCACACACTATATACAACAGCTCACCAAAGCTCACAAAAATGTGGCTGGACAGGTGGTATGGAACCACAGGCAGGTGGAGAGCAGCATCCAGGAGTGAGATGGGTGAAGGTGAGCAGGGCCGTGGCCAGGACTGGGACTGGGACTTGGACTGGGATGAAGGGGCAGAGAGAGCATGGGGCCAGGGCTTGGGGTAGAGCCCTGATCCACCCCATGTAATGGCACCGGCTCTTTGAGCAGGGGCTTCCTTAGATCACAGCTATGCCCTGGACATCAACCCCATGCTGTCACCGCCAAGTGATCCTGGGATTTACATGGAGACTGGCCAGGATCATGCAGGAAGGATGCATGGCCAGGTGGATGGGATGGCTGGTGAAGGGCAGTGTCCCACTCCCATACCCATACACTGCTCCTTGCCCACCCTTGCCCCCCATCTGCCTAGCCACACACCATACCTGCTTGGGTCGAAGCCTGTCTCCATGGAGACCCCACCCACTTGTTCCATGTGATGCCTTCAGCAGTGTGTGCAGGTTGTATGAACTGAGGTGCCTGGGAAGCAGGTCCAGATCTAGTATCAGTGATAGAAATTGGCAGTGGCAGCTGGAAGGATCCACTGCTTCCAAGACTGCTGGGAAGCAAGTCCAGTTGCCACACCACTCCAGCTTCACTGCACACCTGGGGGCAGCAGGACTGCCCGCATGTGCCACAGCCAAGTGCCCCCTGCACCTTGGCCAAGCAGGACCAAGGGACCTGCTGAAACCCAGAAAAAAAGCCCTTGATAGGCTGGATCTGGCCCATGGTCCATATTCTGCCCACCCCTGTCTTAGGGCCTTGCTACACAGTAAGTTTATGTGGCTTTTGGAGCTCTTAAGCCATGGACTGGCTGCATGTTTTAAGTGTCATAAAGTGCTCATTATTTAGTTTACAGTTATACCATTCTAGGCATCCCACAGCTACTCAACCCAAGTTGAAGTCCTTCAGTATTCCAGAATGCTTTGAGCTCCAAGGGTAACAATCATGTTTTCTTTGGAGCTCAGGAAGTTCCCACTGCCTCTCACCCTGACAGCCAGGCTGCCAGCTGTTTGGACACTGCCTGAGCTCCAAGAGGCCCAATCCTTTATCCCTCAGAATGCTTGGTGGCCACAGTGCCCCCCACTGCTGTCTAGATCAGATATGCTTCCACCAAAAGCAGCGCAGGGGATGGACACCACTTGAACTCTGGAGAAAAAAGATTGGTCCCTTCAGAGCTCAAAGTAAGCAAGGTCCAGGGCTGCAACTCTGGAACTCATGGGTCTCACTGAAACTGATACAGCTGCCTTGCTTTGAGAGCAGGGCTATCAGAGCTTAAGCTGCTTCCCTGGGTTTTTTTCTGGTCTCACTGAAATTAACAAGGTGGTGGACCCACTCTCCATCTTGGGGGAGCGGTGAGTAGGTTCTGCTCCTAGTCCTGCCTCTGCTCACCAAGACTTTAGTAGCAAGTCACAGCTGTGTAGGTAAAAGACAATCAGAACAGATTTTTCAACTTACTGTGTGACTGTTCCACTAAGTCAAACAACACTGAACCAATTAATATTTGTTCATCTTACAGTGTAAGGTCTAACAAGGCCCTACTAATTCTAGATTGTGTATAATATACTTAACTTTTAATAAGTGAGAACACAGTAAAATACATCCAAACACTCTAAGAGAAAGTTTCTTTATAAAATGCAGTGCACCAATGGTGTCTCAAAGAATTAAGCAGGGGAAAAGAGTTGCACTTACATATCCAAAGTACAACTTAGACAGTTAAGATACAAAATAATATTTTATACTGTATCTATCTCCTTATACCTTATAAGGGATAATAGGACAGGTTATTGAAAGGCTGCAATGTGATCTTCGAGGCATCTAGAAAAAAGGAAGTTGCTGTTTAAAATCTCCTGACATACTTCAAATTAAAATTGAGCCATTCCTTTTGGTAGCTGTGAACATGCATTTTGACCTTTCTTAACTTATTAAACTAATTTAATAAATATTTTTTTTCCATGATTTTCAATTTAGAATATTGGAAAACACACAAGTGACTATGTTCCCTGTCACAGATTGATGAGAGAAAAGGGGTAGAGACCCCTTTCCTGGGGCCAGAATGGCAGCATGAAAACACCACAGTCCCAGGGAAATGGTCCCCAAAATCCCATGACCCTAAAAAACCTACCTGACACTAGCACAACGGCGAGGAGTGGGGAACTGCAAGCAGACCCATCCATGTGGTTCATCAGCCACTTAGTGCAGCTGGAGGCGGCATAAGAGAATGACGTCATCAGTCAGCACTGGCAGTCAGCTTCAAAAGTCGGCTGCTAGGATGAAGTTGGGGAGAACCAGCTGTATCCTCCTAGCTGGCATGCCTGGCTGTATCTCAAGCCAGGGATGCTGAGTACAGTCCCGAAGAAGAGCTTGCCACCCTGATGAGCAATGCCCAGCACTGGACAATGGAAGGCAGGCACATTCACTTACACTACCTGCTGAAAAACACAAGACGAAAATGAATAAAATGGTTTTTTGAGCATGTAATTAAATGCTGTGGTCAGAAATCAAATCAGAAGGTGAGAGAATTAAGATTTAAGAGAAAACTTTAAGTCTGGTTGTAAGCAGGTGTGTCCAGAGATATCTTGCTCAGTTGCTCCCCAACCACTCCCTTTTTTACTTGCCTGCCACCCCTCGATGTTTCAGTAGTTAAAAAAGAGAAAAGGGAGGTGAGGTGTTATCCACAATCAGTAGTATGGTCTGAGGGCAATGCTTTTCTTCAAAGGGCTTTTCCTCCTAGAAGTGTAAGGTGCTGCACCCCGGTAGGAAGAACCCCCAGTACATTAACAGGCTCAGCAGTGCTATGCTCGCTAGCACCATGACTGAAAGGAACTTGGGGGTCTTGATTGACCACAAGATGAATATGAGTCACCAATGTGATGCTGTGGCTGGCAAAGCTAACCAAACTTTGGTGTGCATCTACCAATGCATGTCAAGCAAAACCAGAGAAGTTATCCTCCCACTTTATTCGGCCCTCGTGAGACCACAGCTGGAGTACTGTGTCCACTGTTGGGCCCCCCACTTCAGGAAGGATGTGAAGAAGCTTAAAAGAGTCCAGAGGAGAGCCACTCATATGATCCAAGGCCTGGAGGGAAAACCGTACAAGGAGAGGCTGAAGGACTAGGGACTCTTCAGTCTGAAAAAGAGAAGGCTCAGGGGGGACTTGGTGGTGGCCTACAATTACATAAGAGGGGTACATCAGGACCTGGGAGAACACCTGTTCCCCAGAGCTCCCCAAGAGATAATGGCTGTGGTGGGCCAGTAGGGGGTGCTCCTGCATTGAGCCACCCACCTCTCTGCGCCCGATCACCTTCCAGGCTCAGAGTGCCTCCCTGGGGGTGCCTCACATCTGGCCAACCCCCTTCCTGAAGCACATCTGCTAGCCTGGGCTTTCCACTGCCACCGCCCAGAGCTCTGGACTTAATTCGGGCTCTATGCACTCCGGGAAACACAGGCCTAGTAGCCCTCAAGGGTATTTGATTCACTTCAAGAAGTTGGGATGCTTCCATCAGACAGAAGCACAAGTAGTGGTCTCCCTTAGTCAGCTGAACCAAGGGGGACCCCAAGGCATAATTTAGACCCACTCCCAATAAGTCTCCCACACTAGGCACAAAGGAGAACTTTGTTGGTTACAGAGGGTAGGGTTAGAATAGGGTACAGGGCAGAACATTAACCAAGAAATCCCATTGAGCAAACTCCTGTGGCTGGGGTAGCCTTTGATCTCGCATCTGAGTTACTGCAATCTATATAACTAAGTGAATCTCAGGTAGCTTACTCACAAGCATCATCCAGAGACAGTTGGAGAATCCCTCTGGAGGCAGGCGGTTCCTTGATCATGAGTTTTGAGAGATAGAGCCAGTTTCAGATGGTACAACTCTTCTTTGTTCCTGAGTAACCCTCATGACTGCTGCCCTCCCTCTCGGGCGGTCCTTAACTTATATAGCCCTTGTGACCTCATTTACCTGGTCCAATGGAGGTCAGCACCTGTTGGCTGTCAGCCAACCAGTTTGAAATACATCACTAGTTGCTGGGCAGACTCTGGCCCACCAGGAGGGAAGCCCCTCACCCAGGTATGTGATACTAGTCACATACGCAGAGGGAGCAGGTTTCCCCGCTCCCTCAGGAATGTATCCAGCTCGGGTTAACTAAAGAGATAAGGTAAGGATGTCTCTCTCGGCTGGGTCCATCCTAATTAAAATGGTCACAGAGCTGAGTTTTTGGGAGGGAAACAAAGGTGGCTTTCTTCCACAATGGCCATAAACTCCAGGAAGGCCAATTTAGACTAGACACAAGAAAAAAGTCCTTTATGGTGTATGTGTCCAGGGTCTGGAACAAACTACCCCCAGAGGTCATGGAAGCACCTATTCTGGACTCCTTCAAAAACAGGTGGATATATTTCTTGCTGAGATTACTTGATCCCAGCTGCCTATGGTGGTGGGCCTGGACCTGATGATCTCATGAGGTCCCTTCCCACCCCTAATGTTTATGAAATCTAAGAAATCCCCTACACCCTGAACCTTTCCACTCCCAGATGGATCCTGGTTATGGTCTTATCACTTCCACCTCCACTGTGAGTCTTTGGGCTTTTCTTCCTGGTTCCAAAGGGGGTTTATTATTGGGAACCCTTCCAACATACTTTGGTTGAAACCCCTTTTCCTAATTTAAGGCTTCCCTGTCCATCATCCTTAATGAGGCATTCCCCATAATTCCTTAAATTACTGGTCATCAAGTACTGGTTTATTTAACTCAACCAGTTATTGTCTCTGCCCCTTGGTGCTTTTTATGTGGCTTATCAACTCTTCACCATAACCAGTATCAATGTAATTTGCTACTAAATAGTCTGTACCCACCTTAAGACCGTAACTCAATTAATAATCCTCAATAATTAACTATTTTATCAGCTGCCAGTTTGACAATGGGCTTACCTGGTTCCTTGGTAAGTCTTACCCTGTTGGCACCAATCACATCTCACTTACTGGTCTCATTCCCTCTTTCTACTACTCTGCCATAGGATATCCCTTCCTTGGCCCTTGTCCTCACCTCAATTTGGGCTGTACTCTGGCTCAGGCTTCAGTTCTGTCTCTAGCTCTAGCTCTGGGTTCTGGCTCTGGAACTGGATTCCATGTCTCCATGTGATTTGTATGACTCTCAGTCTTCCCATGCCTTCCCTTCCCCAAGGAAACTGAAAATGTGTCCATAGCCCCTTTGAGCTTCCAGTGGAACTCCCAGAAGTCAATGGGAGCCCACTCTCACCACATGTGGCTGCCTGCCACCCAGGTCAACTGCTTCAGTCTGGGCCATCCTCTGGGTGACTGGCTTTGCAGCCTTGGAGCCTGTACTGAAACCCTGTGGTTGTGAGGTAGGTCACTAAGTGATCTTCAGTCCAGCTGGCAAGCATGGACTGTAACAGGGCCTGGGACTGGTGCCCTGCTATTTTCATAACAGCTGTTTTCCTGCTATTACACTATTTCCTAACTTTTGAATACCCAGCTTCCCAATCTTAACAGTAGGCTTTTAATATAAATTTGTCTGTGATTTACATGCACATGGACACTCCATTTTAGCTTATACTATCAATACATCTAATATCCTCTTTCTTAATAATTTGATAGGTAGACATGCACAGCCTATTGAAATATCATATTCATAGTAGGTACTGCGTAAATTTATTATTATGTTTATTTTCGTATAGATAAACCTTGGGCTGTCTGATTGTATAAGGATCTGATGACAGTAGCTCTCTCAGTCTTAAAGAAATGAGCAGTTTTCTTTAAATAAGGAGAATAACAGTGGTACTTTAGCTCCCTTGTTGCTTTTGACAATAGCTTGATTTCTGTTCTGTCTTGACTGTTTTCCTTAACACACAATATTATTATTTATAACAACAATGTTGTATATGGTATTTCAGATGTGTGCCCTCATTTTTAAACTTAAAATGTAACTTTTACATTTGAATTTGACTACATTATTTTTTCATTGAACAGCTTTTTTTCTTTAGAAAATTGATTTTCTTTTGCTTCATTTATAGTAAACTAAGCTGTATAGTCTTCACAACTTGTGCCATCCATTGTTCATATCATCACTTCTGCCATAGATAAGCACTTTTTCTTAGCATATTTATGCCCATTGTTAATTGGAACTTGTCTTACAAAGTGTACACAATGAAAAAAATAATCAAAATGAGACCAGCATTGCTTTTGTCTGATTCAGAGCCAGCTACTGAAATTAGACTAGGAATAAATCTTGCTTTCTCTTTTATTTGCTATTCCATCTTGAATCTGTGAAGTCTGCATGATTCTTTTTCCAAATCATTATGTAAATCAGTCATTTTATAGAAAATATTGCTATTTTAATGCAAATTCTTAGTTTTAATTCTGTTTTTTCCTGTTTAAAATTTTGGATTGCATTGCATTTATTAGGAAGTAGAGGTAACTAAATACTTCTGAAAACCAAGCATTTTTTACATAGAAACTTAAACTAAGGCACTCACACCTTTATATGGATAACCACACTAGTTCTCCTTAAAGCTTAAAAGTAGGCATTGGCTCAAACCTATTCCTGAATGGGGATCATACAAGTGAAAATATGGTCCTAAGCTTTTAACACTTTAAGATATGAACAGTTTCCCATGAAGAATACAATCATTGCACATGTAACTCTGATTTTAAAGACTTATTTGCCTTCTCTAATTGCCTGTCTCATAAAAAAAGAGACTGGAGTAGCAAGAATAAAGGTTTGTATATCCTGAGTGATATACAAATCACTCAGGATAGTGTGTGCTTTACTGCAGAGTAGACTAATTAGCTCTGCAGCAAAGTGTTGCTGTCTACACATGCGCCAGTATTAGGGTGTAATAAACAAATTAACTCTGTGTGACAGGGGGCTCTCCCAAATCTGGTCACCATGTCGGCCTGCCCACCTGTCTAGGGCAGTTTGCCCATTTGAATCACCTACAATGTCTTTGTTGTAACTGCATAGTTGTTCATAGGTGGGAGGTTGCCCATTTTAGGCCCTGATGCCCAGGGCAAAATACATGGCTCTGACTTCCCCTTTAGCATGTCCCCTGCCTCACAGGTGGCATCCATACAGTTGACTTATATAACCTTTTCCAGGGCCAAGCTCTGCCCCTATGCTGGGCCCCTTTCATGCACCCCATAACTGGGTATCACTCATGCTACCCCTTTTTCTGGGTTACACTCAATCTCATCCCACCACAGGACATACACACTCTGTCCTATTTTGTCTAACCCTTCAGGACCACCCAGGCTCCTTACTCTATGCAGCCCTTCAGGCTTCCTCTTTCTCATGCTTGGTCCTGCCCCCTTGCAGACCTTCAGACTGCCGAATTCTGGCCCTACCTTATGACAGGGTATCAGGCCTACTGCCCCACACTCTGGGTTGATGCTGGCCCCTGGCCTTCTAGTCTCAAGCATCTCAAATTCAGCCTAATGCCCACTCAGGCCTCAGGTCTGTTGATGTGCCTGGACCCCTAACTCAACCTACGGACCACTCAGGGCTCAGATGTTTGTTAACATTCCTGGACCTCATATTCAGGCCTCGCATTAGGCCTCATTCATATTCAGACCTCCCACTAGGCATCACTTTCTCCTGGCCCCTGTGCCATGACCCAAGCCTGGTGATTTTCTCTCAGGGTCTGCTGTCCTAGTCTTTCCCTTCCCCAGTGTCACCAACAAGGTAGTGGGGGATAAGGCTTTCCTACACTCCATATTCACCTTTCACTAGGGAGGCACAGGTGTGGCATTTCCTGGAGACTGCACAACCACAGGCACCTCCACCACATCATACAGCCCCAGCAGGGTTTATTTTTAGGTCATTCCCCAGGAACACTGCCAGCCTACCTGTTCTGGTCTTATTCCTCCCTCACTGGGCTGCTTGATGTTCTTCTTGGGCTGCTCACTCCTGGGCACTCTGTTCCAGCCTCCACCTCATAACATGACTCTCAGCTGCTGGCCTCATCTATCTCTCAGGCCCCTTATAGGATATGTCCCATCAGGTGGCTGAGCTTCAGCCTCCGTCATTCCAGTCTGCTTGCTGACCAACCCCCTTACTGTCTTGTTGGTGGTCTCTCCCTCGAGATACCTTTGTTCACTTAAGCCTGGCCCTGTTCTCTGGCCAGTCGGGGTGTGACGGTTCTCTGCCACACTGGGCTGCCCCTTGTGGTAGGCATGCTTTCCCTTTGGCCACTCTGGCCCTGTCCCCAGATTAAGTCAGTCAGGAGCCCTATCCACAAGCAGCTAAACTTTTCACTCAACAGGAGAACCCCCCCAGGCCTTTCCATAAATCATTTGTCTCATAGGGTGTGCCTAGAGCTCCAGAGATCTGGTATAAAGCAGCCCTTTACTTCACTGGACCTATCTGAACCCTAGGATTAGCTCCACTTCCTGGGACTTCCCAGGCCTTCCTCAGTCACCTATATGTTCAGTGGTTCTAGTCAGGGGGATTACCTAGCCCCTCTTTAGGCCCACAAAGTCTAAGTCCCTTCTGCTCAGGCTGGCCTGTATTTTCTCTGGGCCCTTGTCTACCCAGCCTCTCTTGGTAGGGCACCCTAGCTTTTCTCTAGGGCCTCTGTATACATGACCCCTTACTATAGGCTAGCCTCTCCACAGCCCCAGGCCTTTAGCACTCCCCGTAAGGGCTCTGGCCTCTACCTGGGTCCCTAGGAACCTCCTCCATTCTGATAGTTCCTACCCTAACTTCCAGGTATTCTGGGAGCAGCAGATCTCCAGCTGGGTGATGTTACTTCAGTGGTATCCCTGCAGCAACTGCTGGCTCTGCTTTCAGGGCCTGCTCTTATACCTAGGCTGTCCAGCCCTCCACCAATAAGGCAGCCTCCTGACTACCATATGACTGCCTGATTGGGTCTGCTCCTACCTGCAGGATGATCTGTAGCCTACTTAAGCCCATAAAGTGGCAGGCACCCAAAGGTGATCTGCCATACTCTGCCATAAGATAGTACTATGTTTACTGCATCAAAATGTACATGTATCAAGTTGCCACAGGAATAAACTGTGCCCCGTCACTCCAGCCAGCTGGAGGCCTGCTCCACCCCAGCTCAAATCACTGCTGTCCTGAGCACACGTATAGACACTGGTGACTCTGGCTTGAACTACTCTGGAGTTAATTGCACATGTAGATGCACCCCCACCCCCGACAAAAAAAAAAAGATTGGCAAATAAAAACGGTTAATTGCGTTTTGTCTGCAGGAGATAACCAGACAAGGTTAAAAGTTGATCATTTTTCCAACAAAACTGGTGGAGATTTTCATGGGTGACAGGTATACAGATACTGATTAGAAAACTAAGAATATGGCCAAAGGTAAAGCAGGTAACAATCATTTACTTAGGGGTCATGTGGAAATTCATATTTCATGTGGAGTAAGAGTTAGGGAGATTTGGGAATAAAAATTAAAGTTATACCCAGACTAAAGAAAGAGGAAACTTAAAGCACAGTTACTGCATGTTTCTCAACACATCAGATTTGTCCTTCACTCTCCTGAGTCAGTGAAAAGTTTCTCATAGAGTTCATGGAGCTAATCAGACTTTTGCTTCATTGAACACACATAATCAAAAACTCCTGTGAATCATTCAGTACAAACTACCATTTATTTTTAAGTGACTATATTTTACTTGCCTGTACCACAAAAACAGTTTTTCCATTCTAGTTCTTTTTGCCTTGCAATCCAGCTTCCTTAATAAAAGAATACTACTGCATATCTTTCTTTCATTTTCAATATTTAATTGTCATCAATAGGCCATGCTTTTCCTTCATTAATGGGTATAATATATATTCAGCCGTTTGAATCACAGAATCGCACTTGATATGGTAAACCAAGTGCTCTGAAAGAAATAATGATTGGTAGGTTTCATCGACCTACATCTTGTATGATTTATATTCTTGTCTCCTGAATAATGCAGTTTAAGAGATAATATCTAAAAGCTGCTTTACTGAAGGCGCCTTTCTTCCCTATCTATAAAGCATGTGTTATGCCTTCTATGAATATTAAAGTCCATGTTGAAATTATACAAAAAATCCTACAAGTCTCAGCCTTAGTCCTTCAAGAAGGAACACCAAACACCCTTCCCATACTGGGTGGGCAGAATAAAGTTTCCCATAGTTAAGAATCAACCCATGTGTCTTTTTATGTCGGGCAGGTCAAAACACCTGAAGAGGGATTGCCTCACCTCCATACCTTGTTCAGGTAACTAGTAGTCACTCCTCATTGGAATCTCAGTAAAAGAAGTGAGTACAGAACATAAGTTGTGACAAATATGAAGTTTTTCTACTAACCATGCAATATTTTTCCATAGGTCTCCATAATTTCCCTTATGCTGTTTGTGGGTGCATCTGTGCATACAGGAGAGTGACAATTACTCACATAAACTCCCATCCAGTAACAGGTGTTAATGCAAGCTTTTGCACATACAAAACAGAGGTACCTAGAAATATTTCAAATACCACTGAGAAACTGGTTTCTTGAAACCTTATGGTCCATTTCTTTCTCCCTGCAGTTCAAATGTAGTATTTGTAAAGCCTGCTGCTGACAATCAGTAACACAAGACTTGGTGAAATAAGTTCAGATTTATACACTAATACCACAGAGATCATGCAGTCACCCATAAATTGGTATAACCCATGGCCTAGACAGATCTAAAAATAATGCAGTTTTCCTTAAAGTGGAATCATATTTGCTCACAGAGGGTGTGCCTGCATGTGCAATTAATGTGCACAAATAAACTCTGAAGCTTACTCCTATGGAGTTTTTTGCTCCCAGGCCTGTGTTTGAATGTGCACCTAGGAGCAAAAAACTGGAACATATTGCCCTGGAGTTTTTTTGTGTGCAGCACATGGAGCCCAGTGGAAGTAGCTTGGGCTGGCAGGGGATTCAGGGAGTCAACCTGCCAGACCAGGGCTGCTCCAACCGAGATTGTGCATCAGTCTGGGACTAGCTGGTAGGCAGCCCCCCAGCCAAAGCACCTTCATGCCCCAACCAGCTTCTCCACAGCTTCTCCACAGCACATGGAGCCCAGTCAGAGCAGCCCAGGCCTGGCTGCTCTGTCAGGACTCCATGTGCTGTGGAATGGCTGGCTAAGGCATGAGCTGCCCTTGTGCTGAAGCACTCTCATGCCTCAGCCAGCTGCTCTGCAGCACATGGAGTGCCTGGGTCCACTGCCAGCTCAGGGCTGCTCTATGTGGATTGGAAGGGCTGGTTGAAGCACATGGGTGCTTCAGCATGGGGGCTGCTCAGGCTTCAGCCAGCCACTCTGCAACACATTGAGCCCCATCAGAGCATACCTGGGTCTCCACATATTGTGGAGGGGCTGGCTGGGACATAAAGATGTGTCAATGTGGAGGCTGCATGCTGTCTAGCCCCACGCCAATGCACAGTTATTCCCCAGCCAGCCCTGTCACTGTTTGCACATGTGTTTATGTTCAGTAATATACTCCACCACCAGACAGTGCTTGTGTCTGATGGCACTATCCATTGGCACAGTAAATTAGTCTACTGCACCCTAATTGCTACGCACGTGTAGATGCTCCCAGGTAGTACACTTCTTTAGCACGAATAATCCTTCTAAAATTTTCCTGTGCCCATTTGAAAGTCAGAAGTAGAAGAATTTACCTAATATGTGCAAGCAATGTCTACCAATCTACAAATACATATTCACCTAAACCTAACACAACTGTAATAACAAGTAAGCCATCTCACCATCCATTCATGTCCTTCCTCTCTCTCAGGCTGGATGTGGGGCTGCATTTAGCATTCTTGTTTCCTTCTTCTCCTATTTGAGGTACGTATAAGTGAGCTAGTGGTGGGAGATGGGAAGGAATGATTGACCTCTTAGTTCACCTGTCAAGAGCTGTCAGGTCTGATGATAGGGGTTGGGATTAAGGTGAAAATCTTCACATGGAACACATTTCTTTTCTATAGGACTGTTTCCTATGTGACATAACAACCCACTTTCCCTTTCTGGGGCATCCAGCAATTGATCAACTGTCCTTAACTATATATTGTTTTGTAGAACTAATGCAAGCAGAGCAAGCTGAAATAGCTTTCATTATGCAAATTGAGTGATCTCCCACTCTTGTCTCCATCTTTTTAAGAAGATTTCTTAGGCTAGGTACAGACATTATATTTTTATCAGTATAAGTGATTGGAAACTGGTCTATTCCCATAACAGACCAGAAGTTCAGCACCCACAGGGTGCTTACACAATTTAATATTTTTTCTGTGATTGGGCCCCTGAAAGCACTTTACAGATGTACCATGACATACATGTATGGCTGCAGAGTGCTTTGAAAATGGCCAATCATGCAATAAAATAACTTTCCTCAAATGAGGTATTAGATGAAGGCACACATCTTTAGAATGCCTTAGGGAACTTGTGTTTCCTTGCATTAATGTTTTGTGCTCTGTGGGTTGAGTTGATACAATCCAACCCTACCACTTCTGGTTGGGATTCGCTGCCTAGCTGGAGATGGAGGTAGGGAAGATGAACTCCCGACTCATCCCCCTCCCCCCCCCCAGCTAGGGTATTGGGGTGATCTAGGTCAGGTCCATGAGGCAAAGTGGCTCTGTTCCACCCCTCCAGCTCAGTTCAGGAAAAGCAGAGAGGGGGAAAGGACCAGCTTCAGGCTTTCCTAGCCTCAGCTAGGAGGTGGTGTGTGAAGCATAGCCCCTTCACCTTGAGGCCCTGGCCCAGCTTCCCCCACTACCTCAGCCAGGGTTGCTGAGTAGGAGGACATGAGTTGGAGGGACTCCATTCAAGTCCCCCCAGCTCTAACCAGGAAGCAATCCCCAGCTGGCAGCTCCAGTTGGGGTGGGGGGGAGAGGAAGGAGCAGCAGCTTACTTGGAGGCTTCTGGAGCACCTCCACCTGCTAGCCAATTGTTTCCTGCTAGCCCAATCCAACAGGAAAACATCTGTAAGGAGGGCTCTAACTCATAGCATTTTGTATAAAGCACCATGAGTTAAAGAACAGCCAAGGTACAACTGTTAGCATCCATAGAGTGATTTACATATGGTGGATTAGACCAGTGGTTTACATATGGATAAGATTAGACCAGGTCTAAGATAAATTGGGGGGGGGATCCTCTCTACCCCCACAACAAAGGGTGAACTTGTATTCTGTTTGCTACTGGTCTAAACTATGCCACTGAGAGAAAATTGTGTAACTTAGATCAATTCCACCTTGGGCTTTTTGAATCTCTGTGCCTAGCCTTCATCAATCAGTCTGTGCAGCCTTTAATTTGAGCCAGATTCCCCTGGAGTAGCAGAAAAGAAGTGACCATGCTCCCAAGCACCTGCATTGGGAGATGAGTAGAAGTTGCAAGGCAACACTCTAAGACTGTGTACTTGAAGCTGCTCTAACTACTGGGAGAAGCAAAATCTATATCCCATCAGCAGACCATAAAGAGCAGATGGGGTAAGATTCTGCCTTCTTGTTCTCCTCACAGGACTGCACACCTGAGAAGTCCCCTTCTCCCTCCCCTCAATTGGGGTTTGAAGAATCTCCACTGTGCTTCCTACTCAAGAAGAAACACTACTTAATCCTTTCTTGTACCTATTCAGTTTCTTCTAAGTTTCTTAGTTTTGTGGCTGTGTAATGTGTGTGTGCATGTGTCTGTGTGTGCATATATGTGCGTGTGCTCCCCTTGACTGTCAAAGCACCCCTTTTTAAGAATTTTTTTTTTTTTGAAAAAGATACAAGAACTAGATTACATCATCTGACAAGGCTTTGCAGATGCCAGCACAAAGTGTACAACACAAGCAAAGAAGATAATGACAGCTCCATTTCCTCAGAGGAATTATTAGTATAAGCAATGAGCAGAATTACAATAGAAGATGAACGGTCTATTTCCTTTTAGTTTGATAGTCCCTCCATTAATTTTAAGTTGGACACAGGTGCTCAGGCCAATAAGGTTCCAGAAATAATGATATTAGTATGACAGAAAAGCCAGATGGTAAACGAGTAGAATTCAAGCTTACAGTGCTGATCTTATCTTCACTAAGGAAGTATGTGAACTAACTGTAAATAGGTAAATAAAATAGAAAAGATAAAATTTGTAATAGTACTGGTGGAATAAAGTATACAAAGTTGGTTTCAAGAAAGGGTAAACCCTCTGTTTCTTCAAGAGAGGGCATACATTGAATGAAACAACTGAAGAATTGTTTTAGGACATCTTCTATGGGATACTGCAGGTCTCAACAGAGCACTGAACAGAGCTGAAAGATTCCAGCATCCACATGATTCATGACACTAGGAATGTTCCTCTCACTGTAAAAGAGGCAGAAAGAAAAGACTTTCTGCTTTGGAAATCATTGATAAAGTGCAATAGGTAACAGAATGCACTCTTAAAAAGGAGGCAAGGGCATGTATAGACCCAAAATAATTAAGTATATGGAAAGGACTGTTTTCTGCTATCCTGCAGGGTCTTCTGAGGGAAATGACTGATGACAACTGGCTTGGTTGTTTTTTTTAGGCCTGAATTATCAATAAGATTCTAGCAGATGCCTTCAGAAAAGATCACATCTGTGCATATCTGAAATTCGCTTTAGGGGACATGCTTTCCATAGACTTTTGTTTGTATTCAGCACCCAATGTTTCTTCAGGAAATACAGATATGGTAAATGCCGTGCAACAAAACATAGCGTACTTTAAGAATAGTTAGCATCTTAGGATGCACACTTGTATCGCAGTAACATTGAGTAGACATATTAGTGATAGCCTCAAAAAGTGACAAAGGAGTACAAAGATTGCTTGTGAATGACAAAAGATGCCAAGAAAATAGTGCTTTATATAGCAGTCTAAATCACCAGTCAGAGAACATGTGAATATTGAATTTCTTCATGCAAAGATGTCCAATAGACATGGGATTCATATCTTCATCATGCCCTTAAATCTTGCTACTTTCACTTAAAGTTCAGGAAAGAGACGGTTGCTGATTACAATGCTACTTAATTATAATCCCTACTAAAGAACATTCATTGTTATTCAGTGAATTTGTGGTTGATCTGTCCCAAGTAAAATGAAGTCCAATTAGACTTTTTCAGTGCAGTCACAATCTAAATTGCATCATTTTAACTTAGTTAAGATTTCAGGCCCAGCCCCATGTGAATACTTTTTTGAAAAGGGAATATATTGTCAAAGGTCTCCCTACATGTTAGCACCATAGCACATAGTTGGAAGAGTCCCTGTATTTCCAAAGCCCACACAGAAGCCTTCTGCTTCAGTACTGTTCCTGTAGACTCTCCCAGTGCACCCAATACTGCTCCACTCTGCAAAAGATGCCATGTCATAAACAAGCTTCTCTGGAAGCTGCTCAGTAGCTGTCACTCTAGAACTCAAAGGGAGTTAATGCACTTCTCCAGAAACTTAGGATAAGTGTGTGTGGTTGAAAGCAACACTGCACAAAGAAACTCCAGCTTGTTCTGAACAAGCTAGCTTCGGTGCTAAAAGCAGTACTGCCATAAAGACACAGTATTCCACCTGCAGTAATTTGACTGTCTTTGCCTGGCACTGCAATGAGGAATGTATACATACCACACAGGAAAGAGTAGAGGATAGTAAAAATTAATCCAAAGTACAGAGGCAATGTACATAGACCTCCAAACAACTTAAACCCCAACCTCCAAACAACTTAAACCTCACACTCAGAATTTAAATTGTGCTTAAATTCAGTAATGATGAGTCCTTTGTGCTGGAGTTAATTTCACCAGCCCTTTCTCATCCCCTGGAGTTTTCAAGAACTGAATTAATTCCATTCTAAGTGGAAATATACATCAACTATAATTTATGAAGACCTAACTGAGTTTCAAAATACTAGTGGTGATTACTAGGAAGGAAATATCCTGAGAGTTCTGCCAGCAAATCTCCAAACCAGGTTATGGTACTTAAAAAAATGGTTTTACATGGAAAAATCTACTCATGTACTTCAAGGATAGCTGACATCAAAGGATTGATTTTGAACCAATCTACTCATGGCATGGCAGCTATTTTCAGTTGTGTGGTGTTAAAATTACCTAATTTTTAATCAGTTGATCTCAAATAATTTACATATAAGTTTCATTATTCTTGATTTACAGAAAGGGGAATTGAGACACTTAGAGGTGACATGACTCACCAGGTCACTGGTGAAATAAATCTCAGGTTTCCCAAGTCCTCCTAGATCTATCAACTAGGAATCAAAACCATTGAATTTATATATGAACAATACATTGCTTACACAAGCCCACTTGAAGAATAAAGTCTGATGCTTTGCCTTTTCAAATAGTATATTTAATTTAACTTCTTATGTTCTGCCAAATGTCAGTGTCTAATCCTAGGGTCAAAAGTTTGGCATGTTACATGTTTCCCTTATTTTATATTCTGTACATTCAAGAACACTGCTACAACTCATCTTGTATTACAGCTATGTATCATGTCAAGATGCCTCAAAACGATTAAGCACAATGTTGTGTGTCATACATGTGAAATGACAAGTCGGAAAAGTGCTATGTCACATTCCAAGCACATACATATTTGGCAAATAACAAGTCTGCTAAAAGGAGATACATCCTTCTTTTCTTTTTTTTTTTGCATAATTTGTCTTACAGATACAAAAACTCACTTCCCCAAATGACTTGTGGCCTAACTCAATCACTACCAGCTCTACCCTTCAAAGATTATGATAATGATTAATTGTGAGCAGGAAAATTAATAGTTGAAAGGAATTAAATGCAATGCCATTTCCATTTACTTCAGCATCAAACTGCCTATCAGGTTGTAGGTTGTCTTTAGGAGTTTGAAAAAGAAACCAGAATCTACTTTTCAAAATACGTTGACACGAAAAAAACAGCAGAAGACCAGTTATGAATCTATTTTCTTTTCATCAGAATGGTTGCATAGATGTGAATGGTTAGTTAGATATATAATTGGGCCATTTACAGATGCAGGTATAGGTATTCTGCACAGGACTATAAAAGCGAATCAGGTGCATAATTACAATGTGTTAAAAAAACAGAATCATACTATAAATGAAAAATAATTTTTCCACATTCTTATTGTAAATGCTCCATTATTTGCAAAAATCCAAAAGCTTCAAATATGTTTATCTTGATTCATCTATGGTTTATCCTAAGTCCTAGACAACCTGATTTATGTGAAACACACCATTATTTTCTTTTTTCTTGTTAAATTTTCCTTCAAAAAAATTCTTCAAATATTTATAACTTTTTTTAAATGATTAAATTCCCCCACAGGAAAATATAAGTAGCCTATCACACATTCCAAACTATAATTCGTTATAATATGCAGACTAAAATGATCAAACCACAAACTTCATAAAGGCCTGCAAAATTGAGATTTGCAGCAATGAAATCAACATGGAGAAACACTTTGTTAACAAGATCAGGATTACTGGGAAAGACTTTAAAATAGGGGTTGTTAACATACAGCCCATGGAGAAATGGGGGACTTTGCCTGTGCCTATTCCCATGCTTGCATTGGAGGAGTGAGGAGATGCACGAAGTCAGGGCAACTTTCAGGTGCATCCATGCCACTGCTGCTTCACCTGTGATGTGGGTGCAGCAGCTGCAGTGTGGATGAACCTTGTAGCTGGTGGGGAGCGGCACCAGGGCTATGCAGATTCCAGCAGTACCAGAGCTGGGAGGCAAGGAGATGTGAGGGGAAGAAGCAGCACAGATGTAGCTTCCAGCTGCCTGATCCTGGTGCAATTCTCCACTGGAAGCTGAAATGCCAGCTAAAGAGTGGGTATACCAGGAGAAGCAGCAGTGGCATAGGCTTAGCTCACAGCTGCCTGGCCCCGGCTCAGGCATGAGGAACCTCCACATTGCATACTGCCAAAACCACCTGGCCTATAACAGACTAGAACCCAGTTGTTCTGGCCTGCAGCTTGAAAAGGTTGCCAGTCACTGCTTTAGGATACTGGTTTTAAAATAAATTTAAGCTGTTCATCATGACTTATCCCAGAAATGGTAGGTGGGGGGGAGGGCATCCAAAACCATTTTCCTTTATAATGTGCAGTCATAGTATTAAAGAGTTGAAGAACCAATGCATCACTGAAAGGTGACTATTATATTGACTATTATATTGTGTTTTGTTTTCACAGGGAAAAAAAAATAGGTTCAGGAAAATTCCATTGCTCTCACTCCTCTATAGGCTGTCATGTTGGATCTTTCTGATTGCATTTATTCATCAACATTGAAAGCTTTCAGTGACCACTCCGTATGCTTCAAATTCAAAGAAAAAAGATGATAAATTTTATTCAGTCTTAAAATGAATGTTATCTTCTATAAAAGTAAAATATTTGATAGAAGGCAATTCATATCCCCGTATAACCTTAGTAATAATTTACAGCTGTAATAATTCTACTTTCACTACAGTGACATGCCCTGCTGGATGAATAGAATTTTGTCATAAAATAATATGCCAATATGCAGGAATTACACTCCAGAAATAACAGAACTAATTAGGTATATCATTGTGAACAGACTTTACATACAGAAGAAAATGCTACTGTCCCTATTACAGAAAAAGGAAACTTGGCAGCACAGACCCAACAAGCTTCAGATAACAAAGGGCCTGTTTCTTTGCAATATCAAATATGTCTTACTCAGTCCTGAACAAACTTTAAGTCCTGTTAAAGATGCCCAGCTTTCAGCTCCCTAGGAAAAGAAATTTCTTAACATTTTGAAGGACTGAGCTTTAAGTCACAATGATGATTCGTAAGTATAGTATATAATAAAGTTACTTAGCATCAGTTAAAAATGATGAGATTAGATGTTACTGTTATCTAAAAATGGGTAATCATCAGAAAATTTCCCATTGACCATTCATCAATGCCCATTCATCAAAATCAAGGGCTTCTATCTGACTATCTTAATTTTGATTAAAGCAATTCCTGCTCCTAAACCCTCAGCCTCACAGGACTTTAGACTGGTCTTTGCCTGGTGGGTTGCTGGCACTCCTGATAGCTCAAGGAGTTTTGAAAATTTTCACATGAAATGTCAGTTTAACTTTCCTGTAACAACAATTTTTTATATGATATGGCTACCTGTGACTGTAAGGGGCTGGATTTTATTCCGCAGGAGGTCCCCTGCAGTCCTAGGTACTGTGTTTGTACATAAGCATTACACACAGAACATCAAGTAAAAAGAACATTAAGGTTGCTAAGCCATGCACTCAAAAGTTCAGAAATGCCTCTGCAACCAGAATAAGGAACTCTTGTTCATATGCATTTAATATCATGAGCGTATCCTTTTAAAATGATCTTATGGCCCTAAATGTCAAGGGTTATCTTAGTTTTCATTAAAAATAAATACATAAATAAATAAAAAGGTGTCTAACTGTGTAGTCTATTAATTTTATGCATCTATGAGCATTTCACATAGTTTTAAAAATGCTGTTTTTATTTTCTATAAACTGAATTTGAATATCCAATCCAAAGGATTAAACATATAAATAACTTGGGGCACAGACAGCAGTGCAGCTCTCCACTGTAACTTTAAAACATTTTGCTGGATGTGTCCTGAGTTACAACAATCCCTGGACCAAACAGAAGTTCACTGTTGGTTCCAGGGGGCAGGGAAGGGAACCTAGCTGCTGGCTGGAAGTTTGCAACTGGTTTCACCTAGCAGTGTCCCTCCTCCCCAAGAAAGGAGCTCCTTCTATTCTCTTGCTCCTTTCTTGGGGTTCCCCAGCTGGTGCTGGAGGGTGCGATGGGTGAATTGGAGCCCCCCCTCCTCTCCCACCTTGGGCTGGGCTCAAATACAACTCCAGCAGGGAATGAAAAAAACACAAACTCTACTCATTCCGCCTCCTTTCCCCCCTCCCATTCTGAAAACAGTTCAGAGGCTGGTAGGCAGTCAGACCCAAGTTACAGAAGATGATATGGTTTGAAACATCTTAATCTGAATCCTCATGCAATGAGATGAGGGTTCAGATTTTTGCCCGATTGACCATTATTGAAGCTGTCTTCAGCTATGCACTTGTGTTTTGTCTTGGTCATAGACCACTTTCTGTGGCAAGATCAGGGAGAAATTGTCTTCTGTATTTTGTCATTTCTGCTTGCATCTTTGGAAGAACCAGTCAATAGAGCTTAGATGTTTTGAAAATTCCAGCCCAAGACTCCAATGGCAGGTCTGTACTGCTTCCACAGTTCTCAGGAGAACATCTACACTGCTTACCCATTCCACATACAACAAACCTAGAAACCAGGTAATGAAGTTTCCTGGACAACTCTTCTCATCACTAGTCTTAAGAAATGTATTTGGCATGCCTGGCACACTTTTATGGGGGCTTTTCTGCTTAATTTACAGATTTAGCATTTGTAGCAGAAGGTGGGTAGGATGCACATCTCCCTGGTGCTCTTAGGAACTCTGCAGAAGCAATGCAGATCTGTTTTTCTTGGTTACGCACATACTTAAAAGTCAGGCACATGTTTAAAAACTTTACATAAAAACTTGAGACATAGATAACAATACTTACCCTTTCTACAGAATGAGGAAGGATTTTATATTTTATTTTTTTGCCATAGGTTCAAAATTAATCTCTTATTTGCTTAACTGGGATTCAGTTGAGACACCATCGCAGATGCAGCACACAGAGAAAATACACTCTTTTATGAAAACCTTATTTTAGCTTCTTTTAGCTTCTTTTCCTTGCTATTTCTTTAAACTAAAATACAATTAATTAATTCTAAATGGATCTCTTTTTTTCTTTCTGTATGAAGGATGATAATTTTAGCCCTTTTCATTACAAAAGCACCCTTAAAAATGTAGATCATTAAGATTAAAAGATTATCACAGTGATATAGAGAAAGGTTACAAGTTATTTGAAGTCTTTCCTACAAATGTCCAGAGTAAGCTATTCAAAATGTAAAACCTAGGGATTTTGTGGAATTTCACAGAGAAAAAGAAGAACCAGTACTGTACATTATGATTTCATTTAATTGAATCTTTTAGATTTACTTTGCCTACAACGACTGCTCCCGTGCATCTGAAGACAGATTGTTGGCCGTTAATTTATAGGTGTGAATTAAACTATAACAATATTAAGATTTCTAAGTAGAAGTACTGTTAAAATGTGTGAGCCAGATTCCTCATTCAGCTATTAACTCTATTACAGTCTGTGAGGTCCCACATACAGTAATATATACAGAGTATAGCAAGTGAAGCTTCTAAGTAGTATTTTATTTTGTTCTGATTCTATTCTATGTGAACATGTAATTATATAGTCTAGATAATATGCCTTCTGGTGAAATGACATACACAATTGAGTGTTTATATATGATCAGCTTTCTTAATATAACATTGAGACATAAGATATATGAACTGAAAATATGAAAAAGGAACAGCTTTGCTTGTGTGTGGTGGGGGGAAGAGAGAGAGAGAGTGATGGAGGTGAGTTGGGGAGGCTGATTTAAAAAAAAAATCTCCTTCAGGAAACATCACACTGTAATTAAGATAACCCCCCTGCTACTTTTAATTTTAAACATTTTATAAGTAATGTTGTACTTGCAATATGTCTTCCAAACTCTCTTAAAAATGATCTCTTAAAAACAGTCTACAACAACAACAGATGGCAAGCAGCAAAACAACAACAAAATCCTCTGTTTCAAGTTCCATCTGACTTGACAGAAATAACTGTGTGCTGAATTAAGTAGTGTCAGTAAGTGAAAGGTATTAAAAAATGTAATTCACCTAGATCCTTTAAATACAAAGGGCAAGGCAGTCATCTTAAGAAATACATCATAAATGTGTTTCTTTTTGCTCTGTTTTATATCAGCTTTACCTTTAATTTTCAAATCCAATGATGATTATCAACAGATGATTCAGGTAATTAGGGACAGATGAGTAGTGACATGATTGCAATTGCTTTTTTTCCAGAGAAAACTATGTGATGTAGAGAAAAAAAAATATTTAAATTAGAGCTAAATGCCTTCTCTTAAATACAGAATAATTAATTTTGTTATTCAAACTAATTAGGATAATCACTTTGTTAATTTTATCAAGTATACCAATGACATTTTTTCCTAAAGGCTCAAATGTCTTTTAAAGGAAATGTTCATGTTAAAATTGACCTTCCCTTTCAAAGCAGGCATCTTCACGTGATTGAGAGTGACAAATTTATTCAGATAAAACTATATATTGTTTCAGGTTTGCCCCATACCCTGCTGGTTTAATTAAAACAAGTGGCTTAGTTTTGATAAGTTTAATTTTGGCATTCTCTCCCAGTGCCAGGATATTGTAGTGTTTGGCTAGAAGAAAAACATTATTCCATTTAAAATCAAGAATTGCACTGTGCCCTTTAAGGTACCATCCTGCACTGGGAGTTCAGTCCCAGAGGAAGCTGAAGAATCATAAAAGATTTCTAATGAGAAAAAGTGAAGAGGAAAAACTCTGCGTAACCCTTAGGGAGTGATTTCATTGCACTATATAGCAACCTGCCACCAGAACAGGAATGAACAGAGCTGACAAATAAACACAGGCAGACTGCAGACTCAAAAAGCAGGACATTGACAGCCAAGAACAGAGGCCACATCTTTTAGTTTCCAATCCACTAGTCTATGTCCTATATCACCCTCTTTCTTCTATCACTTCCCACCTATTCTGTAGAGAGTATAAAGATTACATAGGATTACAAAGGATGACATTGTCTAGCCCCTGTGGAAATGTGCAAGATGGATGTTCCTTCTGTCTTCTCTCTCACATTCCCTGTGCAGTGTGGGTGAGTCCAGGATCATGGTGAGTAATGTATAGTCACATCCCCTTCTCCTTGAATCTGAATGCTCTCAGGGCAGCTTTCTTTGAGCTTTGCATGGGCTGTAAGATCTGAGCTCACCAGGATCTGGTACAAAATTATGATATTCCAGTCTAACCTAAACCAATTAAATCTGATACCTCATCAATCCAAGCCTCCCTCAGTCCAGGATCTGTCATTTTTAACGCCTCATGCCTCCTGAAGCTGGGGAGGCACGGGTACCACCTGCAGGCAGCAGTGGTGTCAGCAATGAGGACGTGGTGGTGGCGAGCAGGGACCACCCGCAAGTGACCACAGTGACATCGGTGGCAAAGGTGGGCTGAGTGAGGACTGCTTGCAGGCAGCCACAGTGGTGTTGGAGGTGGGGGGTAGTGAGCACCAAGTGGCGATCGGTGACCACCCACAGACAGCACCAGCAGTGTTGGCAGCGGGGGGAGGTGGCAGTGGCAAGTGGCCACAACTGTTCGCCCTTCCTTTCATCCTTTAACTGTGAAAAGAAGGAATGAACAGAAGCCCCTGCTTTCACTCAGCTTTGAAGCCTAGGGGATTAGTAATGTCACCATCACTCACCCTCTCTTTTCCATATGCTCATCCTCTAGGCTTCAAAACCCTTTAGGCTCTAAAACCATGTGAAGGCATGGGCTCTGGCTGGAGCCCATACCAATCAGATTGTGAGCTCAGAGATTCAAATAATAAATAAAATACACATGCTAGTACTATCTTGACAGTAACCCATTGCCTCAGTTTTGCCAGTGTTATCACAGGACAGATGCCCTATTGCTCCCTTTGGTCCCTTCAATTCCCCTACCCCTGCTGTACCACATTTAGGAGTCCTAGATACTGAGAACATATTTAGGCAAATTGTCTCCAGTTGTCTAACTTCCCCGGGCATTATGACTGGCTACAGGGTTACCTATACACCACTACCATTAGCCACAATTCAACTTCTGCATTAGACCAGTTCACTCCAAAGACATCTCAATGCAAATCAGCTCTTTGAATGACAAATAAAATGGCTTTCACTGATTATTATTTAACTCTGTTGCTTCTCTCCACCCTTTAGAGTTTAGTGAAAAACTATGACTATCTATTAGGCTTGTGCGAATAGGGAAGTTTTCTATTCGGATTCAGGTTCGGCCGATATGGAGGAAAGTGATTCAATTCAAGATTTGGCTCTCTGTCCCAAATTGATTCAGCCGAATTGGCTTCGGAAGTTTCAGCGCTGATTCAGAGAGATTCAGAGATTTGGCCATGGACTATAATGGGGAATCACTGAAACACCTATAACTTTGTCATTTTTTGGCTGATTTGAAAAACAATTGCAGGGATGGTAGCCCCTTCTGAGGGAATAAGGCCTGCCAAGTTTCAAGGAGATAGATATAGGGGTTTCACTGCCAGGAGAAACACAGCTTTCTTTTTAAAAAGTGTGTGTGGGGGGGGGTGGGAACTCTAATAACAAATATAAAATGAAATAAATGGATTGGATAGGGATAAGTAGAGGGATTCTACTTAGTAAGCTATATTCAATCTTTTCCAAAAGCAGAAAGTCGCAGGAGACTTACTAGGTAGGAAGGCAAGCCAGTCCAGTACTTTTCAGATGCTGTTGCTCAGGCAAAAACAGTTCACAAAAGGCACAGAAAGGCTGCAAACATAGGATTATGTTTTGTTTCTAAGTCCCTCCCCCAGACCACTGTGATTGGAAAGGGACTCAGGGAAATATCACAGTCAATGCTAGCTACAGATGTCAGTCCCCCCGTCCCCCACTCCTGAAAGTGGAGTAATTTTTTAAAGTTAAATACTATTTACAACAAGGTACAAATATGTCCCCAGGAAGATGTGAAGTAAGTAAGTGAACCATGGCAAGTGCTTACCTTGCTCTACCCCCCAGTATTCTATATGTAATGCAAGATTGCTGTGATTCTGAGCCCTTGTTCCAATTTCAGCTGCATGAGGAAGGACTGTAGAGTTGATCAGAAATTTTATGGGAAATAATTTTATTGGAAAAATGCATAATGGTTGAACCCAAAATGATTCATCAGAAATATATTTGATTTGCCAAATTGTTCATGAATCTAGGAAAGAATTCCTATGGATTCATGGTGGGTTGTTCAGAACCCCAGAGCTTCCAGGATGTGTGGCATGATGGAGTCCTGCTGAGCATGGATGAGTGTCCGTACCTTCAGTGTCTGTGTACACTCATGCCAAGGCTTCCAGACTCATAGCCAAAGAGGTAAGGGGAGAGAAAGGACCATTATAATCTGGCCACCCCAAAAACCCTTTCCTTTATACATCAAGACAATGAATAGTCAATATATTGATGTGTTTCATGCTAGCAGGGCCTATGTAAATCTAAATATGTGAGGATGAAAAAGTCAGGTAAAAGAAAAGGAGCAGAAAGCATCAGAACACAGTTTTACAATAAAAAAAAGTAGGGTTAATATTAAAAGACATTATGACATTTTCCATCTTCTTAGTTACTAAAACCCTTTTTTTTCACTTAACTTCCACATACGCTAAATATACAGCTTGCCTTTTCCAGGAGAATAAGTGTGAGACAGCACTGGCAGCATACTTTCAAAGCTGTGAAATCTCTCCTTGTTTGGACACTTGGGGAATTCATTATCAACTTCATCTTTCTTCTCTACAGATAGTCTTCCTTCAGGGGAGGAAATCTCCAATCTGCTGTTGAACCTTTGGTAGGTCTCTCAGGGATTACCAGTACATAAATGTCATGTACTCTGTTCAGTGTGATAATTATATTACTATTTGGAATTCAGTTTAAATGTTCATCAGTTCCCTGTTTATGTTTATAACAACAGATTTTTGAACTCCAGTTGATATATTAGGAATAATCATTTTAGGTATAATACTGCTTATATTGTCTTACCTTTTATTGTAATCATTATTTGTTTTGCAGTGAGCCCCAGGCTCATTTTAGGTAATGCATAAAACATAAAAAGGAGTTCTTTGCCTTGAAGAATTTATAATTTAAGTATAGGATTAAACTAACAGCTGCATACAAGCCGTAGCACCTGGTAAGAGCAAGATGATTACTATCAGTATGATATAAACAGAGTAAATGAGATTACAAAAGTTATGCATTTTCAGTATGTCGCTAAGATATCTGTTATAACATGCACCCATCCTTTAAGTGTTGTGTAATGTTAAAGGTGAGACCTGAAAAGAAAGCAAAGAACAAATTAAAGGGAGGTGGTAGGGTGGGTGGCTTACACGAGGGTAGGGAAAAATTGCAGGCAGACCTGGACAGACTGGAAAGTGGGCAGTACATAATAAGATGCAGTACAACAGGGACAAGTGCAGAGTGCTGCACCTAGGGCACAAAAATATCAAGCACACCTCCCGGCTGGGAAGTGACCCTTTTAGCAGCACAGCAGCAGAACGGGATCTTGAAGTCATAGTGGACTACAAGATGAACCTGAGTCATTAGTTTGATGAAATCATCAGCAAAGCTAACCGCACTTTATCATGCATCAGCAAATGCATGACAAATGGGATGAAGGATGTGATACTTCCCCTTTATGTGGCATTGGTCAGACCACAGTTGGAGTACTGCATCCAGTTTTGGGCGCTGCGCTTCAAGAAGGATGTTGATAGACTCGAGAGGGTCCAGAGGAGGGCCACTCGTATGGTTAGGGGCTTACAGGGCAAGCCCCCAGCTTCCAGAAAAGAAGGCTGAGAGGTGATCTTGTGACCGTCTACAAATTCATTAGGAGGATGCAGCAAAGGATTGGAGAGACTCTGTTCACCTGGAGGTAACAGGAGCAATGGTCACAAACTGACAGAAAGCAGATTTAGGCTAGATATCAGGAAAAACTTCTTCACGGTAAGGGTGACCAAAATTTGGAATGGGTTTCCAAGGGAAATGGTGTTCTCCCCCACCTTGGGGATCTTTAAAAGAAGGCTGGATAGGCATCTGGCTGAGGTCATCTGACCCCAGCACTCTGCATCTGGCTGGGGTCATCTGACCCCAGTACTCTTTCCTGCCTAGGCAGGGGGTCAGACTCTATGATCTGTTGAAGTCCCTTCTGACTCTACATCTATGAATCTATGAATGTCAGTTATTCTGTGGTAATTGTGTGCCTGCTATCATTTCATAGTTAAGGGAAGCTAAACCATGCTTACTAAGCCTCATTTCTTTAAGCCTTCACTTATTACACCTCTGGGACCTATTTTCTCACTAAAGTGAAACTCATATAGGCCCTTTAAAAATCCCAGTCTACATCTGTGTGTATTGTTCAAATGAACATGATTTAGGGACAAAAGTAATCCAGGACATAGGCAGCTAAAAGTTGAGTCTTTTGTCTTACCTAAACTGGCAGCCAGAATTAGTATTATAGAGACTTTGGCTTTCTAAAATATTACACAGGAGTTGTAAGTGTCTCAAAATGAGATCCAAAAGGCCAATATGCTGTGCAGAAGACAACCTAAAATCAGAACATTCAGCATGTAGTTATCTAGATATTAGCCAATAAAGAAGTGCTGACACTAGCAATGACTCTTAAATTCCAATGCTCATTTCTCTTATTCTTAGGTAAAGGAAGATATCTTCCTCCACCATCTCCAGCAGGCACTTCCTGTAAGGTCCTTTGCCTTTTCTTTCAAAGGGAAGAGATCACTCTTTTCTTTTCAAACAGCTACTGGAGAAGAAGGAAGTCCCCTACTCTTAATTAATACCAAATGGTGAGACGGTCACTTACCAAAATGGAAGACCTGTATTTAATTTGTTCTTCCACTTAAGGGGATTCAAACATACACCTCCCACAAAAGTGCTCTAAACAGTCTCCATCCCTTCTAATGGAGCTGTGCTAATATTCAGGTAAAATTTCACAGTCACTTTGGCTAGAGGGAGGGAGGGAGGGAGGGAAGAGAAGTAACTTCATAGTCTATTGATTAGGTACTCAGCTAAGAAAGCAGAATCCTGGGTTCTGTGCTCTGTCCCAGGCTTTTTTCTGTTCCTTACATTTGGTAATCATTCCAACACTTTTGAAGCAGGGATCAGTGCTCAGGACTCCCTCTTCCCATGACAATGGATAGATTACAATCATCACGCATTGTGTCCTTCCTAGTTACTCTTTTAACTTCTAGACTGTAATGTAAAGAAGGTATGCATGGAAGGGACATGTATCACCACATTTCCCAGTCATGGAAGTGCTGACTTCCACTATGTTTTATGTGAAGCCTCATTCACTCAGCATTTATTAGGAATTATTTGAGAAACTGACTGACAGCCAAGCAACTGACTTAGAGAAGTGCTTAGGTTCTGGAGTCAGATGGAAAAAGCCTCAGGTACATACAGTGGTAGGCCCAGACATTTAAAAAGCCTAAGGTGGAATCAGTCCAAGTCATGTGGTTTTCTTGAAGTGGCAAATTTTATATCAGTAACAAACAGAACACACATTAGCCTTTGGCCGGAGGGGGGGGGAATCTTAGACCAAGTTCTACAATTTTTAAACCATTCTATGTGCACCAAACTTCTGTTTCATCATGGTTATTGATCAGTTTCCAACCACTTATATCTGTAAAAGTGTTA
Source organism: Alligator sinensis (assembly GCF_000455745.1). NCBI lineage: Eukaryota > Metazoa > Chordata > Crocodylia > Alligatoridae > Alligator > Alligator sinensis. The sequence continues at coordinate 1,103,055 of NW_005842122.1, forward strand.
TGTCTGTACCTGGCCCTAGATAAATTTAAAAGTCAAAAGATAGGGTGTTTAAAAGGCACTGATGTGCTTCCAGAGGTAATGGACAACCAGTCAGGGGTTTTCTGATCTCAAGTTTGGACATAAATGTGAATATACCACACATGTGCAAATTTATGTTCTTAAATCCATTACTGGATGTGGCCCTTATTAAATATCTAAGAAGTTTCTGATGCCATTTATTTTTTGACTTTCACCTGTATAGTAGTCCAGCTGAAGAGATTTGTATCTTGCCAACTTTTTCATGTGTTCCAAATGACTCTTTTAGAGCTTATCAGGTGAAAAGGCATGTTATGATCCCCTACCATAAAGAGATGCTCATTTATTTTATGATATGTCTGTTTTTTCAATTGGTTTATAAATTCTTTGTCTGAAGATGGGCATCTCACTATGCTCATAAAAGCAGTTTCACAAAAAATACAGAAGAAAATGTTTCATTCTGAGAGTCGCATGCTATAAAAAAATGAAAATGGTTATCAATTTTCATCCTTGTAGAGTATTAGAAATTATACCAAGCTGCTAATGTTTGCCACTGCCACAAACGTAGGAATAAATGCTTCTTTATGGAGAATTTGACCTTAAATAAATTACTTTTGGAAAGTTGTGGGTCAAACTTCACAACCTCAGACTACTATATTCAGGATAAATAAAGTAATTTAGTCTTTATAAAGGGAAGACACAATTCTTTCTTGTCAAAATGATAGAACTAAGATTAAGTTCTTGTGCACTTGGAAAATGATGGAAACAACAGCTTAATTTGGAGCTGAAAATATTGAAGTTTTCATAGGTTTTCATAGTTATCATAGTGGTCTTATGTCTCTGTTAGTTAATTTTTAATCTCCCTTTTAAAGATTCTGGGTATTAAACATTCACAGGAGTAAGTCAGAGGGAAATTGATGATGAGGTACAAATCAGATTAATGTGTAAGAAGACATTGGTTGGTATTCCAAAGTCAACCTTCTCTACTTACTGTGTTCGAATGGGGAAATAAAAATCAACTGTTCATTTGAAGCAGCCAATGGTTTTGAGCACTCTTTTTCATATTTTTAGGTAAAAGCATTGAGATTGGAAAGAAATGTGACTGTGACAGCTTGCCAACAAGAAAATTTCGTAAATGATAATGAAGGAAGCAGGTAGAAATGTAAAAGATTAGGTCACACCATCTAGTTTCTATCTATAACACATTAGAATGCATCACAGATGACAATAATGGGATGAAAAGTCCACTAGGGTTGATATATTATAATCTCAAACAAAACCAACTGGGAACTAGAGTCCAGAATTTGCATTAGATACATTACACACAAAGGCAATACAACAGATACAGCAAGATGTTAGCGTATAAGTACTCAAAATAAAGAAAGAGTTTCAGTATGATTCACTGCACAAAACTGATAATGTGTTAGCTACTGATCAGGCTTCAGAATTTAGCCTGAGGAATGTGATCCAGTACCCTTGACCTTTATTTTGTTTGTTTTGCTGCTGTAAGGCATTGTAGCACTCTAGATGACCCAGAACCAGAGACAGAGATATGAAATCTCTATTATTAAGAATGATTTATTAATAATATATTATCATTAAAATTGCTAATTAGCATGAGATAAAAAGTAGGTCTGTGTTGACTATGCTCCCAGAAAAAAGTTTTCAGACTTGACTGGTCAGATTAATGTAACCAATTGTCTTCCTTTATTGGCCCCGAAGGTACAATAAACTTACAGGTACAAAAAACTTACACTACAACCACAATGGTTATCCATAAGCATGAGTGCATTCTGGTGGCCAATTTCTTGTAGATGTTAGAACAGTGTGGAACTGCTTGAGTGTAACAATCATCATGTTCTAAAATAATCCGTATGCATGTGTAGAGTTGCATGATAAATGGGAGCACTTCTTGAAATCTCTTCCAACACCTTCTATGCCATCTATAGTGCAGAACAGGGCAGTTAGATGCACAGGCACTGAGAATTAATTACCTCTATATTAAGAATAATCTATTTTGATTGCAACACTAAAAATCACAAGTGCAACAACCTTTAACCATCTGTTTTCAAAAAGTAAATGACTATTTACTGTATTCTTTATAATTAATGGAGACCAAAGTACTTACTGTAATGAATGTCAATAAATACCCTCTACTATACAAAAAAACTTTTCAAATCTCATTAAAATGTAAATGGTGGGAAATGTTAATGAATGAAGGGAGTCTGCTAATTACCTTAATGTCTCAAATAAAAGTGAACTTTGTTTGATGAATTAATATTAGTTCCTCATTAGGATGTCCTAATAGCTGAAAATAATTAATGCTTCGGCTAATAGACTGAAAATAAATTATAAGTATTTACTTGTTCCATGCATTGACAAACATCCTTAATGATAAATGATGGACTGATCAAGAATACATATTACCTTCCAAAGGAAAAAAAGCATAAGCAATAGAACCTGAATAATGTGATTCTGAACATACAGGAATTTGATATAACACTCTTATGAATTTTTAAGACCAAATAATACTGTATGTATTGTACTTCAATATACTATCAATATACTTGTCCAATCCTGCAATGAGTGTTGCACAGGTATCTGTGCCCACATTGAGCCCCACTGTAGTGACTTAGGCTCAAAATGGGTGATATAGCTGCAAGTGTTGGCACTAAAGCTCCCTCCTCCCCTCCCTTGCCCCACCCCAAAGGATACATTTGCTATAGAACTTAAAATTACTAAAATATAATGATTAACCTGTGGATTTGTGCCACATTCTGTGAATGCCAGGCAACAAGTTTGGAAGCCCAGAGGCAAAAGGAAGAGGTTGACCCAGACAATACCGTGGCAAGGAAGTTTGGCTCCTAGGGCAAAGCCTGCAGTAGCAGCCCACCCTGACCCCGCATATAGATCTGGGGGCACATGCCTCCCCTCTACCCCCCCACTCCCATGCTTGCCCGAGAGTTCATGCAGTGGTGGAAGCTGTCCTCCCCCTGTCCCTGAGCCCCTGCAAATATGCTGCTCAAAGCTCCATCTCCTGCCCTGCCCTGCCCTTCCCTAGCTGGGCAGTGGCTGTTGGTGTCCCTTAGTTTCAGCACCGGGGGCAGTCACCTCACTGCCCCTGACCTTGCTAGAGCTCTGGACCCAAAGAAGGGTTTGCCAACATGCAGCCCACAGGATCTGTGCCAGGGCTAGGAAGCTTTCAGCTGTGCCCTCGCTGCTGCTGTGTCTTCTCCCCACCCTTCCAGCTATGGTCTGACATGAGTTAGGTGGTTTTTGTTTGCACCCATGCCAGAAGCAGGGAGCTGAGGGCTGTGCCCATGTTACCACCACTTCTCCCCACCCAGCCATCCTTAGCTGTGATGTGAGTGCAGATTCCAGCCAGGAGAGAGCTGTGCAATGACCAGGTATCTTCAGATTGTGTCTATGCTGTCTCAGCTTCTTCACTCCCCAGCTGCAGTATTGGTGCAGCTTCCAGCCAGTAGGGTTATACACTAAGGCTTGGCACCTTCCAGCTGTGCCTACGCCACAGCTGAGGGGGAGAAAAGGGGAGCAATGAGAAGCATCAGTAGTGCAAATGCAGTTACGGATGCATGATCCCAGCACAGCTCCCAGCTGGAGAATGCACCTTTACCATCAGAAAGTGGGGTAGTGCAAGTGGGGGAAGCTGCCTGGGCCTAGTGTGGGTGTAGGGACAGTCTTTGCCACTGACATGCCACAAAAGCTACCTGGCACACATTAGACTGGAACTGTGTTGCTCTGGCCCGGTTTAGAGCCTTTGAAGTGAGAAGTAACACTGGAGACATTAACATCTTGGACAGATTAAGGGAACTGATCTGGGATACAAAGACTGACCTATTATGCACTAGATAGTAAAAGAATTAGATTGGACTGAACTGGACCAGTTTTAATGAGCACACAATGTAGCAGGCAACTACTAAAGCACTGTGGTTATAGGCATCTCCTGCTAGCTCATCCCAAGGGGAAACTACTAGGTAACATGAGGGATACAGGAGGCAGTAATCTCAGCCCACTGAAACAAATGAGGCAGAAGGCACCCAGACTACAAGTACCATGAACCTGTGAAACAGCCTACTGCTAAACCTACCTGAAAAGCAACATTTTTATTTAATTTTTCCAATGGAAGAAAGTCAGCCAAATTAAACATTTTCTGCCTGAAATATATGACTGTATATATAGAAACCTCATTTTGTTCAGGGGGAAAAAAATGACAAAATAAGCCTTGATCAGCTACAATTTTGAACTTCTAGGATTTTGCATAATTTTTTATTAATTTGTGGGGATCTGCCCTCCTCAACTGTAAAGACAACTCATTTCAAGTGTTTTGATTGTCCTGGGTTTGATCTGGTTTAAAACAAAAGCAACACAGCCATTTACACACAAAGTCCTTCCAAACTGCATTGCTGTACCACTTCTAGAAAGAGCTCAGAGCTTAACAGACTTGCCCTTGGAATGACCTCTAATTAACTTGAATTACATGCATTAACTGACAGATGCACATAGTGATATCCCATAAAGAAGTATTAGCACATTTTATCTCACATGTTTCACAGGTACTTAAACTGGGACAAAGGACTTGTACATCTGTAAGATCCAGGGAGAATATTAGTTCACTCATACTTCTAGTAAATTTATATGGTCAGGGTACTTTTGCGTTACTAAAATCTAAAAGCTAAGGATAAAAAGTAAAAATAAACTCAAAACTCTAATTCACACGAGTTCAAGCAAAATATGCATATAAGTTATATCCTCTCCTAAAATTTACCAGTTGCCTGATTTACAATTGCTTTTTTTATTATTCAAATTGATCAAAAAGTGCCTTCCTTCATTGCTTCCCCTTCCCTTTCCCTCCATCCCACAATAGCATTCATCAATAGCATTCATCCTCATATCACATCCAGGAATATACACTCTTTTCACTACATTTGGTCCCAATTCTGCAAACACTTTCCTCCTAAAAAAGGTTCCCTGAGTGTACTGAGATCCATATTTGCAAGACTGGGTTTTTTGAATGAGGGAATAATCACATTGGTGGATAGTGACACTCCTTATTCCCATTGCTGAGACATTACCTGCAAAAAATCACATATCTAGCTAGGTATCCAGTAGGCCTGTGCGAACAGGCAGCTATTTGATTCAGCTTCAGATCCAGCCGCTTCAGATATCAGCAATCCGATCTGGAGCTCCGGAACAGTTTCTCACGTCGATTTGGCCGAAGTGGCTCCAAAGTGAGGAAACTTTGCAGAGTTTGTGGCCTCAGCAGGGGTGACCACTCCGGCAGTTTTTACCCACCTGTGGGGTAACACATACATGTGACATGAGTTTTGCTTTCAAGAATTTGGGGTACAGTTTCCTCCAAACTGTTGCCTATCTTCTTGAAACTTAGCAGGCTTTGTGGCCTCACCAGGGGCTACCATCCCTGCAGTTTTCACCCCCCCCCTGTAGGTTTAACCCCCCTGTGGTGTTACACATACACATGATATGAGTTTTGCTTTCAAGAATTTAGGGTGCAGTTTCCCCCAATCCCCTACATCTATCTTCTTGAAACTTGGCAATCTTCATGCTCTCAGCAGTGGCTACCATCCCTGCAAGTTTCATCCAAATCATACAAAAAACAACAAAGTTATAGATATTTCATTGATCCCCCATTATACCCTAAGGCCAGATCTCTGAAGTAGCTCTGAAGCTTTTCCAAAGTGCTTTAGAAGCTCTGAACCACTTCAGAAAGCCTAAAGAAGCCAGAGCTTTGATCCATACATGCTGCTTTGACATCTGAAGTGTCCAAGTCTTCTCCAGATCTGAAGTGCAGTCTGAAGCCTCACAGAGCCCTAGTATCTAGGTTGTAGCTGTATTGGTCTAGAGGAAAAGGCAATCAGGATTCACAGTAGAGATGATTAAATCAATCTTGTTAGTCTAATAAAAGATATCATCTCTACTATTAGTCCTTATTGACATATCTATCTATACACCATATATGTGAGTTAAAATGCAATCTCCTCAACAATCAGTATTTATGTTATCTTTCACAATATTGGTGGTAACTGTTTTTCTAGAACAGACAGTCCTTGGACTTAAAGACACAATTGGTTCCTGAATACCGTGTCTTAAGTTGAAACATTGTAACTTGGAACCATTTTTTTCACAAGAAACAATGTTATAGATGGGGGATTGGTTGCTGAACCAAGGCCCAATACCCTATCTTCACTAAAAATACCCCAGAATTTTGTACTCGACCAATTATAGATGAGTAACATAGCTACATTAATGTATTTATATTCTAAATAGCAATCATATTGATTTGGAATGGCTTCTCTGAGGTGACTTTGCTGGACTTTTTGAAAGGCTCTTGGTTGGACTTTTTGAAGGGTTCTTGGCTGGAGTCTTCTCAGGAGTCTTGGCTGCAGGTTTTTCTGGAGTCTTGTCTGCTTTCTTAAAGAAAGTGTCCAAGGAAGTTTGGACAGATGTTCTCCAGCAAAATGAGCAATGCATCAGATCAAGCATTGTAATGTCAAAACTGATGTGATAAAGTTGAAACAGGGTGTCAATTTATAAATGTTGAAAGTACAAAAAGTTGTAACTCAAAATGTTGTAAGTGGAGGACTGCCTGTAGTATGTTTTGGTTGATATCATAAGATGTAAGATTACAAAATGGTATTTGAAATTGCAGCAGCAATTTAAATAGGAATGACGAAAAGGAAGCATTGACATTTTTCAACTAGAATGTCAGGATAATTTCAGTGACTACACTTCTATCAATAAATAATTAATAAACAATCAAAAGAATACTGTGTCTTGCTTTCATCTGCATAGAAACTTCAATCTCACCAGGTGAATCCAAATGAAAGAGAATAATTTACATGCCAATATTTCACTGTGGGGCACGAAGATGATGCGGGGGGCAATGATTAGATGTTTCTTTACATGCTTCCCAGCTGGTGGCTATGTAAAAGCCTGGTGCTGTGAAATACACTCAGGTGATTTGTTTCTGTTCCCCATAGTAAACACCAACATGCAAGGCTTCCACTTCATATGCTAATATAACCTATGATGAACCAAACTACAGCTCAGATATATAATTTCTGTTAAAGAGAAGCTATGTCTTTTGATAACTTTGGACCCCTGTAGCTTGTCGTCCAAGCTACCAATCCCATCAGTGGAAAAATAATGCTCCAAAAAGTAAGATCTGCAAAATAAATTGTTCTATCTGTGCCATTTCTGCCCTACAATAGAGATTTTATGGCAGTCTTTCAATAATTTACCATATCGTGTTTACTATGGTCTATAGATCATATGGATAACATTCTATGTCAAGGGGCAAAACAACATTAAGTGCTTTTGACTTTTGTTGCTAGTTCACCATTCTTTTACAGAATGAGTTACGGAACTTGCTCAAAAACTTTGATTCATAAGACTTTTGTTTGCAGCCTGCCTTTACAGGAAAGGAAAAGAAGAATAGAAGCAGGCTCAGATTTACAATCTTTAGAAGAACCATTTTTCCTCACTGATGAACAGTGACTGATGCCAAGAGAAGTATAATTCCAATTTTCAGTATTTATGCTGTCCCCACAGAAGTTTCTCTTTCAAATACTCCCAACCAGAATGAGTAGAAAGGTTGTAAGAGACAATAAATTGTTCTCCAGTCACTTTTGTTTTTTAGCTGTTTGCAAACCTGAAACAAACAATTATTTGTCTTGGTAAGAGCTGTGACCTATTAAGGGTGGCATACTTTAGAAATGAGGAAATATTTATGCTTTTATGTTGTTCACTTTAATATATTTTATAACCTGTGTTGTTGTTCACTTTAACATATGTTGTAACTTCTATAGCTTAAACTAAAAGTGTGAGGTTTGACCTAGAAACTGCTATACAAAGCCCAAGCAAAAGTCTCCGTTATGTAACTAACGCCCATCTGCAATGATAAGGAGGAGACAGTTTTAGATAAAGGAGGCTTGAAAACAAAAGTAGAATCAGAGGACTAGGGCAAAGAGCTCATTAAAATACTAAAAATCACGCCCCTAGGTGGGGAGGACATATCTATCTATACACCATATATGTGAGTTAAAATGCAATCTCCTCAACAATCAGTATTTATGTTATCTTTCACAATATTGGTGGTAACTGTTTTTCTAGAACAGACAGTCCTTGGACTTAAAGACACAATTGGTTCCTGAATACCGTGTCTTAAGTTGAAACATTGTAACTTGGAACCATTTTTTTCACAAGAAACAATGTTATAGATGGGGGATTGGTTGCTGAACCAAGGCCCAATACCCTATCTTCACTAAAAATACCCCAGAATTTTGTACTCGACCAATTATAGATGAGTAACATAGCTACATTAATGTATTTATATTCTAAATAGCAATCATATTGATTTGGAATGGCTTCTCTGAGGTGACTTTGCTGGACTTTTTGAAAGGCTCTTGGTTGGACTTTTTGAAGGGTTCTTGGCTGGAGTCTTCTCAGGAGTCTTGGCTGCAGGTTTTTCTGGAGTCTTGTCTGCTTTCTTAAAGAAAGTGTCCAAGGAAGTTCAATTTATAAATGTTGAGCAGAATGAGCAATGCATCAGATCAAGCATTGTAATGTCAAAACTGATGTGATAAAGTTGAAACAGGGTGTCAATTTATAAATGTTGAAAGTACAAAAAGTTGTAACTCAAAATGTTGTAAGTGGAGGACTGCCTGTAGTATGTTTTGGTTGATATCATAAGATGTAAGATTACAAAATGGTATTTGAAATTGCAGCAGCAATTTAAATAGGAATGACGAAAAGGAAGCATTGACATTTTTCAACTAGAATGTCAGGATAATTTCAGTGACTACACTTCTATCAATAAATAATTAATAAACAATCAAAAGAATACTGTGTCTTGCTTTCATCTGCATAGAAACTTCAATCTCACCAGGTGAATCCAAATGAAAGAGAATAATTTACATGCCAATATTTCACTGTGGGGCACGAAGATGATGCGGGGGGCAATGATTAGATGTTTCTTTACATGCTTCCCAGCTGGTGGCTATGTAAAAGCCTGGTGCTGTGAAATACACTCAGGTGATTTGTTTCTGTTCCCCATAGTAAACACCAACATGCAAGGCTTCCACTTCATATGCTAATATAACCTATGATGAACCAAACTACAGCTCAGATATATAATTTCTGTTAAAGAGAAGCTATGTCTTTTGATAACTTTGGACCCCTGTAGCTTGTCGTCCAAGCTACCAATCCCATCAGTGGAAAAATAATGCTCCAAAAAGTAAGATCTGCAAAATAAATTGTTCTATCTGTGCCATTTCTGCCCTACAATAGAGATTTTATGGCAGTCTTTCAATAATTTACCATATCGTGTTTACTATGGTCTATAGATCATATGGATAACATTCTATGTCAAGGGGCAAAACAACATTAAGTGCTTTTGACTTTTGTTGCTAGTTCACCATTCTTTTACAGAATGAGTTACGGAACTTGCTCAAAAACTTTGATTCATAAGACTTTTGTTTGCAGCCTGCCTTTACAGGAAAGGAAAAGAAGAATAGAAGCAGGCTCAGATTTACAATCTTTAGAAGAACCATTTTTCCTCACTGATGAACAGTGACTGATGCCAAGAGAAGTATAATTCCAATTTTCAGTATTTATGCTGTCCCCACAGAAGTTTCTCTTTCAAATACTCCCAACCAGAATGAGTAGAAAGGTTGTAAGAGACAATAAATTGTTCTCCAGTCACTTTTGTTTTTTAGCTGTTTGCAAACCTGAAACAAACAATTATTTGTCTTGGTAAGAGCTGTGACCTATTAAGGGTGGCATACTTTAGAAATGAGGAAATATTTATGCTTTTATGTTGTTCACTTTAATATATTTTATAACCTGTGTTGTTGTTCACTTTAACATATGTTGTAACTTCTATAGCTTAAACTAAAAGTGTGAGGTTTGACCTAGAAACTGCTATACAAAGCCCAAGCAAAAGTCTCCGTTATGTAACTAACGCCCATCTGCAATGATAAGGAGGAGACAGTTTTAGATAAAGGAGGCTTGAAAACAAAAGTAGAATCAGAGGACTAGGGCAAAGAGCTCATTAAAATACTAAAAATCACGCCCCTAGGTGGGGAGAAAGTATGCTAATGAAACATACATGTATGTAAATGAGATACATAGCTAAAACACAGGTATAGGGACATGCTCAGTAAAGAACTCCTTGCATCACTCCTTTATAACCAATTAGCAAACAGGAATGCTTATAAAGGTCCAATACTCCTGTATAAAAGATGCTTATAATTAAGAATCTGTGTGCTTGTTACGTGAAATTATTCCGCTTGCACCTTTTATTGCTAGCAATAAATCTTCTTTATACTTTCACCCCTGGTA
>NW_005842122.1:1114188-1115146 GCF_000455745.1 Alligator sinensis
ACTCCCCGACCTAGGAATCTGGAACAGCACCAACCCTGGCCGTCTGGTGCTTGGCAATCTCCAGATTCCCCGACTTCTCCTGATATAACCCCGGGAGGTGGGTGGAGAGTACAGTTAGGAGCAGACTCCGGGGTTAAGGGAAAACATCACAGGGAATCTGATCCTGGCAGTGGGAAGGGAAATGGGGTATTTCCCCTAAGAGAACAAGTGATACCAGGGCCTCTCGAAGACAAGAGAGAGCCAACTTACCGTCGAACCTTTGTGCACATTCTTTTCACTACATCAGATTTGTATAATTGGTGGAACAATACCCCCAGCTTAAGAGAAGATCCTGAAAAGGTACAAAACCTGTTTAAAACGATTTTCAAAACCCATAACCCAACCTGGGCAGATGTTCAGTCTCTTTTAGATATCCTGTTGACACCAGAGGAGAGGAGAACGGTAGTAGGCAAAGCCTGTGAGTACGTGGAAAAGGAAAGTACCACAGGAAACTTGCAAGGAAATAGGGACGATCATGTCCCCACCCAGGAGCCAGATTGGAAACCAGACCAAGATATGACCTCTATCCGCACCTATCGAGAATATATCCCCCGAGGATTGAGAGATGCTGTGAAAAAACCTCAGAATTTTAGTAAGGTATATGAGGTCCGACAGGAGACGAATGAGACCCCGAATGCTTTCTTGGAAAGAATTTACACTACTTTCAGACAATATATTCGTGAGGACCCGGAGGATGCATCGAACGCTCGCGTGGTAAATATGATCTTTATAGGTCAGAGTGCACCGGACATTAAAAAAAAATTGCAGAAGACAGACGGAGCAGCAGGTTTGCCTATTTCCCAACTAATAGACATTGCTTGCCAAGTATTTATTAACCAAGAAAGTGTTCAGGAAAAAAAAAGAGAGAAGAACAGTGGACTGTTTGCTTTTGGAAGGGATTCAGATTGAAGGACACCGG
>NW_005842122.1:1116429-1116929 GCF_000455745.1 Alligator sinensis
GGGGATTCTTAGGCACAGTAGGTTTTTGCAGGATTTGGATTCCAAATTTTGGAGTTATTGCAAAACCTCTGAATGAAGCTACACAAGGTGATAAAAAGGTGCTTCAATGGACTGAAGAGTGTAAGCAAGCATTCTGCCAGTTAAAGCAGGCTCTCATTAAAGCACCCGCCTTAGGACTACCGGACATGAATAAGCCTTTTTCCCTTTTTGTGCATGACCGAAGTGGGGTAGCCGTGGGAGTTTTAACACAGAAACTGGGTAGTTGGCAAAGACCGGTGGCATATATGTCTAAACAGTTGGACTTTGTGTCATCCGGATGGCCTGTTTGTCTCCAGGCTGTTGCTGCCACCTGTCTGCTAATACAAGAAGCTGAAAAGTTAACCCTAGGCCATGAAATGACTGTATATGTGCCTCACGCAGTGCTTACAGTCCTGGAGCAGAAAGGAGGGAACTGGTTAACCCCGGGACGAATGGCTCGATATCAGGCCATCCTCCTAGAT
>NW_005842122.1:1118305-1121843 GCF_000455745.1 Alligator sinensis
AAACAGTTATTTAGTATGGTTGTTTTATTTTGCGTTATAGGGATCATGGTCTGTTGCTATATACAATGTTTACCTGTTTTTTATCTATCTTCTGGCCTAAGGTGAATCAAATGATTTTGCAAACAAAAAAAGCTGAGGATACTAGATTTATATTAAGTCAAATTGAGTGGAGCAATTATAATAAAAATAATTAAAAATGCTCCAGAGAGGGGAATGTGAGGTTTGACCTAGAAACTGCTATACAAAGCCCAAGCAAAAGTCTGTTATGTAACTAACGCCCATCTGCAATGATAAGGAGGAGACAGTCTTAGATAAAGGAGGCTTGAAAACAAAAGTAGAATCAGAGGACTAGGGCAAAGAGCTCATTAAAATACTAAAAATCACACCCCTAGGTGGGGAGAAAGTATGCTAATAAAACATACATATATGTGAATGAGATACATAGCTAAAACACAGGTATAGGGACATGCTCAATAAAAAACTCCTTGCGTCACTCCTTTATAACCAATTAACAAACAGAAATGCTTATAAAGGTCCAATACTCCTGTATAAAAGATGCTTAAAATTAAGAATCTGTGTGCTTGTTACGTGAAATTATTCCGCTTACACCTTTTATTGCTAGCAATAAATCTTCTTTATACTTTCACCCCTGGTATCTTTATTGGCCTTTGCATACCGGGCACGATCCCAGACTTGAGCTGGGGCTCAACAAAAGGACCAAGACTTTTACCTATAATTAAACTTATATTTGGATTAAATTCAAACTCTTGTGATCACCAGCCCGAAGAGTTTGATATGGCTATCGAGTTCTTCAGCCACAAGAACCCCTCACTCTTAAGCAGAGGTACATTTGCAATAAGTGGTACTATCAAAAAGTGTACAAAATACAAGTAATTTCTACATATTTAGAATTTGAATCATCCCTCATTTTAATGCATCTAGTCTGAAAATATGGCTTTAGGATCTTTAAAATGTCCAATAAACATAGTAAATAAGAATATGGTAGATTGTGCTCAAGACGATGCAATGAAGCTCTTGGGTTCTGTAGAACCAGTACAATTGGGTGTGAACTTCAAATGGCTTTATAGGCCAAGATCTTTATATCAGATCTTAATATTATCATGAAATATAGCTATTGCTACAACTATAAGTCTTTGCTATGCTTAATCAGAAGAATTGAGTAATTTTGACGATGGTTGTAACATGTGCACTGAAGTTTCTTTAAGGCCTAAAAACAAGAAATATTATACAGGACAGCAAGTAAGGATGACTTCCCATGACAGACTTAATGAGTTTTGCAAAGTTTCATAATTTGGTATTATGATTTCTCATGAACATCTTCGTATTCCCCTCTTGCTTGTCCCATCCAAACAAGGTTGTTGTTAGAGATCCTGGATCTCCACCAGTTTCATCATATATCTTTTTCTCAACTCCTTTCTCATGTCTCTCTCCACTATATCTCTCCATCTCATCTTCGGTCTTCCTCTTCCTCTTGTCCCTGGTAGTGCCATTCTAGTAACTCCTTTTCTGTATTATTCCAAACATACCCATATCATACCAGTCTTCTCTCTTGTCCTTTCTTAAATGTCTCTGCTACCTTCATCAGTCCTCTGATGTAAGTATGCCTCATGTATCCATCTTCCTCACTCCACACATCCATCGGAGCATTCTCAGTCTCAGTCCGGTTTGTGTACTTTGAAAGATACAATAAAGAAGTCATTTTTATTATTGGTCTTCTGGATGCTAACTACTTTAGATATCAAATTAATTACTGGAATTGTGTTTAGCTGTTGGCTTTATATTCTGGATGCTTAAATCATATCTGCAGAACTTTGATTAATTATTCTGGTCATTTTACTCCCAGTTACTATGAAAAACCAAACTTAGCTTTTCCTGAGATGTCACTTAGACCTAAATCAAGATCTGAAATAAAACCTATAAATCTAGTGGTTCCAAAGCTTTTATAAATTAGGTTTTTCACATTTTAACCACCTTAGAATTCATTTCAGAATCCAGAAAACTGTTTTAATTTACCTAAAACACAATTTAATTCACTCACACCTAAGTATTGTATTACTAAACGTATGCACAATGTAAAAAAACTTTAAAAACGAAAACATTATTTTATAGAAACTCTAAAGAATCTTGTTAACATTTTTTTTTTATTAAATCAAACCATCTGTCCTCAGATAGCTATCAGAACGTTGCCATTCCAGTCATTTTCATATACTAAAGGAAAAAAAAAAAACCTGCAACAGATTTTAAAAGAAATATAAATAAACTGAAGATACATTATAAAGAGGACGTGATATGAGTAGTCACCTTTAATCTTAAAATAATCAATTGTAAATAAATTTAGTCAGATCTAGTATAGATCAGTGCTAAACTGAGGCAGGTAAGAATTTCCTCTTTTTGACGTGAGCAGCCATCCAAAATTTGGAACTGGTAGGTGATCAATATCTAGAATAGATATGAGCATGAGGCCTCCTCTCCCCCTTAAGAAATAGATATGGTGAGAGCCGATCCAAAGTGGGGTTGCAGGGGCAGGGGAGTGATTCCTTTGATTCCTGCTCTACCCAAACTTTAAACCCAACTTCTTGGGAAGGGCAGTGGTATTCCTATTCAGATAATAATTTGGGAGTTGAATGCCTTCATGTTTCCTTATTATCTTCTTAATTCCTGTTACTCTCTTTCTACCCCAGAGGTTTTAATGATCCTGTAACCTTTTTATTTGTCTTCAAGTTTTACTATTCAAACTATTCTTTCTTCTGCAATATTGGTGTCTGTTAGCCAATCCTGGTAATGTGTTTCTTCTATTTTACAGCCCTACAGATTGTTTTTAGCTTTAGCTAAAAACCTTAATTTAGGTGTAGTAATACTAATTCAGGTGTCAGAATAACTGACAGTGAAGCATTAGAGGCACTGTTTAGACCTGTGGTCTTGTAACAGGGGGCCTGCTCGGGGCCGATCTCCATGGCCCGCCCACCTGTTCTTGGGCAAACTGCCTGCCTTCTTGACCACAACGCCTTGATGTTAATCGATTAATTAATAGATGTCATTTAAGCGGAAGGCTGCCCATTTACTCCCCCGATACCAGGGGGCACTATCTGCGGCTCCTTTCCTCCCCTACACTGCAGTCCAAGGCTCACAGATGGCATCTAGCTGTTCTCACCAATCACCAGCCCCCACACTAGGCCCCAGAATCCACCTATCAGGACCCCTCCAAGATCCCTCTATTCAGGTGGCCTATCCTGCCTTCATTCGACTATCCAGCTCCCTGAAACTATTTTCCCTTCTCAGGTGTGGTCCAGCACAGCACTAGTTTCCCTTCTCGACACTCTCTCCATGGGTCTGCCCTCTGGGCCCTACACACAAATGGGGTTACCCACCCAGTGGTGGGGACTAGGGGTTAAGGCATCCCGACCCGCCTTTCACCGGGGTGGTAACTGGCCTGGCATTTCCTGGGGGCTCCCGTGCCACTGGGAGCCCAACCAGGCCACCCACTCCCAGCAGGGTGCAGTTTTAGGTGATGCCCACG
>NW_005842122.1:1121993-1122407 GCF_000455745.1 Alligator sinensis
CACCTTGGGGCTGCCAGCTCCAGGCCCTTAAAGTGGCAGGCACACACAGTGCTCTGCCACAGGTCTCCAATCTTTTAAAGTAGGAGATCACTTTTTAAAATTACAAAGCAACTGAGGATCTACTGCCACCCCCTCCCACTCCCCCCCTGCCCAGCAGGTCAGTCTGTGGGGGAAAAAGGGGTGGGGAGATCCAGGTGGAGGGAGAAATAATTATTTGGGGACCACCCCCCCAGCAGGAACATCTGTGGAAGAAGGGGCAGGGAGAGGGGAAAGGGCCATGGGGGTGCAGATTGAGACTCAAGCAGTGAGGGAAGGAGTGGGGCACAGTCAGGAGCAGGGGCTGGGGTGAGTGGGGCACTGATTGGGCCAAGTTGTGGGACAAGTGGAGACCTGGGGGGGCCCCACTCACCCCAG
>NW_005842122.1:1122466-1126053 GCF_000455745.1 Alligator sinensis
GGGAGCATACGGGATGGAGGAGGGGGGGGGGGTGGCAGCTTCCACTGCTGCATGCACACCAGGAGGGCATGGGACCATGTGCCCAGGATCTGCATACAGGAGAGGGTGGACTGCAACTGTAGGCTGGGGCCAGGGCAGAACCAGGCTTGTCCTGGAAAGGGTCTGCACAGCACTGTGCTTGTGGCAGGCAGCAGCAGCACTGGAGGGGTGTTGGGGGGGCTAAGGCAAATTTTTGGGTGGTTGCAGGTGTTTTCCCCCCTACCCATAGCCCTTTTCCCAGTGCTGCCACTACTGTTCACCCCAAGTGCAGCCTGGCCCAACCCCTCCACCAGAAAGAGCCTGGTGCCACCATAACCCCATCCTGCAGCAGCAGCCCACCCTGCCCCTCACACAGATCCGGGGCACACCCCCCATGTCCCCCAGATTAACCACTCATGGCTCCATCCTGCACCCCACCCAAGCTGTGCTGCACCTGCCTGAGCCCCAACTCTACTCCCTCCCTCACCACTGCATGTGCATACCTCCCCACCCCTGCTGTAGCTTCCCAAGCTGCCCCACGTTTAGGTGGGCATGTGCCCTCCTGATGTGTACCCAGGGTGGAGGCAGCTGCTGATGCACAGTGAGATTTGCACCCTGAGCCCTGCTGCAGCTGACCTGGGAGCATCTCAATGCCATGTGCACCACCACTGTGTGGACGCTGAAGCTGAAGCAGTGCTCTGGGCACAAAGCCCATCATGCAGCAGCAGCCATCTCTGCCCTGCACACAGATGCAGGGGGCACATGGTCCCTGGGCCTCCACCAGGGTGTGCACAGCAGCGGGAGCTCCCTATACCCCTGGATGAGCCAACCAGGCTTGATCCTCCCAGCACCCAACCTGGCTGAGACCCACGCATCTTCCCTGATCCTGCCTGTGCCACACTTTGTCCCTCATTGCAGGGGACTGATCTGGCCCCCACCCCTTCCCGCCCCACAGACTGACCTGCTGGGCTGTGGAGGCACATGCACTTACCCCCCTCCCAGCTTCAGATTGACTCCAAGAGGCTCTACGATTGACTAGTCAATCACAATTGACCAGTTGATGACCACAGGTTTAGACACTTACATTTAAATATAATGATATAATATCAATTACCTTTTTTTTCTTTTTGCCAAGCCTGTTGTGCTTTTTACTTTTACATATTCTCTTGCAAATTAGTGTACATTCCAATACTTATATTTGTTTTTGCTTTGATCTTCAATTGAATAAGACAGAGCTATCCCCCTGCTTTATTAATAAAGCTTCTAGTTTATCTTTAATTGTAGAAAAATATGTGTTGTGATATATGGGATGATGTGCACATCGTGTGCTCCCTGCTTTTCAAAATCCTCCATCCACCCATGATGTTTGGATCTCATCTGTGTTCATATTTTAACTCTTCTAAAATGTCAGTATTTTTAGCATTTTTCAAAGCACACAATAAATGAGGAAAGGAGGAAAGATGCATAGTTTTGAAAGGGAACAAAAGATTAGCAGCTTTGTATTTCAATTAATTCCTTAACTCACTAAAATATATAGCTCTCAGGACATGAATATATTTTCATTAATATAATTTGCAGATTATTTATTCACAGTTTCATGACTAAGATGGTTTAAACATTTCCATCTTCTGTTTTCAGAGGCTTTGAGAACCAAGAAGCTAATGGACTGTCTTGTCAAGGGAATTATATATCTTATGCAAATGGCTTCAGAACATTCTCAGTTTACAATTTTTAATTTCAATTAATAATTCTTAAAGCACTAAAGAAAGACACACAGCCTAGGGACTGTCAAATATAAGAGAGAAGCATACTTTTATTTGCTTTATTGCGAGAAAGAATTAACATGCTTATGAGATGATTCTACCTTTGTTACTGGAACATTTTTCCTTGTTTAAAACACAGTGACTGTTGTTTTGAATGTCTGGGCTTATAAATAGGACCCAAATAGTATTTGTTACAATAAAATGGTAGAAATAATTTTACATGGGATTATTCAATCCTAAAAAAAAGGGTCATTTTTCATTTACAATCAAAACTAACTAATCCTTTGAAAATGTTTTACTATACAGCATCGTGTTAAGAAAAAAGAAATATGTAATATAACTTTACCTATATTATTAGATGTTTTGGAACAGCGGTGCTCATTTACTATATATACTTGATTGTAAGATAAAGTCTCCCCATTTAATATGGGGGGCAAGCCTCTCATCTTAGAATCATGTATGAGGTCAATGGGGAGGGAAAGCAGCTGCTGTGTGTCAGGCTCCAACTCGTGCCCTAGATAAGGGCCAGAGCCAGAGCTGCTGTCTGTTTCCCTGTCTCCACCTGCACCTCGTCACTCTTCTATCTCCCACCTGCAGCTTCTTCCCATCATCTTCCCCTGCTGCAGTCTCTGCTCTCTAGCCTCACCACCTTACCTGGAACACAGCCCCCGCCTGGCCCACCAGCAGCAGCACATAGGCCATATGACTGCTATGGGGGCTGGGCTCAGTGCCATAGGTAGAAGCTGGTGGGGTACAGGAATAACAGATCATAGGGGGCAAGCAGGGAGCAGAAGCTGTGGTGGGAGGGAGAGTTGGCACGGGGTAGGCACAAGTAGGGGGGAAGCTATTTGAGCTCCCCACACAACCTGCCCCCCCCAGTAGTGGTGGGATAGATGATTTAAAGATAATCCTCCAATAATTAGATTTTATACATGGAAAATTATAACACATTTATAAAATTTCCATGTATGGGACATAATAATTGAAGGGTCTTCTTAGATTCAAGTAAATATGGTATTTTTTGTTACTGTGTTCAGCTGTAATAAGAATGATCCGTTGTGCTGAATGGCAATGCTATCACTGGGCCTCAGAATACTGTAATATATTTTCATATGGCAACCTAGATCTCTGCACTCTCTGGATCTTACCAAAGTTCAATAATCAGATTTATGCCTATTGATTGATACTATTGTTTTTGATGCTCACTTAATAAACATAGATGACAGAGTATGGAAAAACATACTTTTTTTTTTCCATTCTATAAACATTTTATCCATTCTAAAAGGGGAGATGGAGAAGGCACTTGGAAGATACATATCAGTTGCTACCAGTTGTTGCCTCTGCATGATCGTATAGCAATATAAATTAGCTAAATCTCCCTAACATTGACACTGAATGAAACAGGGTTAAAGTTGGAGTGCTTTTGCTACACTTATATCACTGCAGGGTCATGCAGATATAACTGTTGCATAGTAACAGCTTGTATGGGTATCCTTTGATATTGATACAGTTGTTTTATCTGTCTATACCCTAAGTATAGGCAGCTGGGGTGCTTATATATGTGACAAACATTTTTCTTTTGTTTGGCTTAATGATGTCATACTTTACATGTACACAAGTTTTTGGCAACTTAAATGAGCTTTTGTTGTCATAAACTGATCCCCATCCTAATGTAGTTTAATTTGTGATCACACAACTTGGAATGGTGCAGCCATTAATCTGTCACATATACATAGATTCATAGATGTTAGGGTCGGAAGGGACCTCAATAGATCATCGAGTCCGACCCCCTGCACAGGCAGGAAA
>NW_005842122.1:1126237-1142700 GCF_000455745.1 Alligator sinensis
AGCCAGCCACAAGGTCGCCTCTCAACCTTCTTTTGTGGAGGCTGAAGAGGTCCAGGTGCCCTAGTCTCTCCTCATAGGGCTTGGCCTGCAAATCCTTAACCATACTAGTGGCCCTTCTCTGGACCCTCTCCAGGTTATCCACATCCCTCTTGAAGTGTGGTGCCCAAAACTGCATGCAGTATTCCAACTGCGGTCTGACCAGTGCCCGATAGAGGGGAAGTATCACCTCCTTGGTTCTGTTTGTCATGCATCTGCTGATGCACAATAAAGTGCGGTTAGTTTTGCTGATGACTTCGTCACACTGACGGCTCATGTTCATCTTTGAGACCACTAGGACTCTAAGATCCCTTTCCACTTCCGTGCTGTCGAGCAGGTCATTTCCTAGGCAGTAGGTGTGCTGGACATTTTTCCTCCCTAGGTGCAGCACCTTGCATTTATCCTTGTTAAATTGCATTCTATTGTTTTCTTCCCATTTGTCCAACCTGTCCAGGTCTGCCTGTAGTTGTTCCCTGCCCTCCAATGAGTCCAGTTCTCCCCACAGTTTTGCATCACGTGCAAACTTGGACAGAGTACACTTCACTCCCTCGTCCAAGCCACTGATGAAGACATTGAAGAGTGCCAGTCCAAGGACCGAGCCCTGTGGGACCCCACTACCCACGCCCTTCCAGGTCGATACTGACCCGTCCACCACCACTCTCTGGGTATGACCCTCTAGCCAATTTGCCACCCACCGGACTATGTAATCATTCAAGTTGCAGCCTCTTAATTTGTTCACCAGTATGGGGTGGGATACCTTATCGAAGGCCTTCCTGAAGTCTAAGTAAATGATGTCTACCCCTACTCCTGCGTCCAGGTGTTTTGTAACCTGGTCATAAAAAGAGACTAGATTAGTCAGGCTTGATGTACTTGCTATGAACTCATGCTGGTTTTCCCTCAGCATAATTTTTCTTGCTGGGTTCTCACATATATGAGCCTTAATAATCTTTTCAAAGACTTTGCCAAGGATGGAGGTGAGACTGAGTGGCCTATAGTTGCCTGGATCCTCCTTCCTCCCCTTCTTGAAAACAGGGACCACATTGGCCCTTTTCCAGTCCTCCTGGACCTGGCCTGTGTGCCACGAGTGCTCAAATATTCTTGCCAGTTGCTGTGCAATGACATCAGCCACTGTCACTGAATGATATGTAGTGAGTTCCTTTCCCCATTGGGTGTCGCTACAGTTTTTGTGTAGTGAGCCCCCTTGTCCACCAAGTGCCACCACAATTTGCAGCTATGTGTGTGTAATTAATGTTTTAGGACACCTGGGGGGTGCCACTGACTGGCACCAAAACATACAACTGTCTCACAGCATAGCTCTTGCATGTCCAGAAAAAATCCCCAGACTGCCCAGCAACAGCTAGGAGGAACCCATGATCCCCTCCACCCTGAACCTCTAAAACATAGCTTTTTAACTGGCTGTGGTGTAACTGTCCCCCTAAGACCATTAATTCACTCACTGGTTTTATGTAAACCTGACAAGTGGGTGAGTTCTGTCAGCATTCATTCCCTCACCAGCTATGTCTGAACTTCTCAGCAGTTCAGACTATGTCCCACTGGAAGCAGTGTCCTGACACATGGGTCACTGGGTAGCCACCATTTTGCCATGTCCTGACAGCACAGCCTGATGCTGAGTCATGGCATACACAGGGCTAAAAGATCTAGCAGGGCTAAAAGACACCTAGAACAAGTATGCTTATAACATACAAAGTTGCCACTGGTGCAGAACCCCCCATCCATGCCTTGACCCTGCCAGGCACCAGCATGTCTGATGTCCAAACTATGCCCAGCAACAACACGTGGGAGGGGAATGAACTTCCCTTGCCTCTGTCACCTCAAGAATTATAAACTTGGTGCACAGCTCCCCAGGGACCCCCTTACTGAACTGAGATGTCTGTCATTCGGGGGAGAATGGTATGGACTGGGGTGCATAGGTCTAGATTAAATTGGGCCTTTGCCAAAACAAAGAGACTGATGTGGGTGCTGAGGGATCCTGAGGTCATGTGCCAGTTTGTCTGCAGCCTGTGAGCTAATGGGCACACCTACTTTGATGTTTTCAGGACAATAGGTTAGTGCGGGCACAACAGGATGGTAGTCTAGTGCCATGTCAAGGAAAAGGTTTGTTTAATTATGGTTAATATTTGGTTTGTAAATAAAGGTTTCTACTTGTTTTGTTGAATCTTTCACTTCATGTTCTCTGTTTCTAGAAGGGGAACTGTAGAAGGGTGAAGGGAGGGGGTTTGCTGGCTTGTAGGGTAAGGGGCTATCATGAGCTGATGATGGGGATGGCTGTTTTTCAATCATGGCAATTAGCAGTTAGTCAAGCCTTCCTGTCTGGTTTTGAATTTTCTTTGTTATTCTCCACTACCAATCACCAAATTAACTCCTGATCCCTGAGAAGCTGCATGCACTCAGAAGAAATATTATGTGCACTGTCTAGCACCAACCCAATTACTGCTCCTCACATTAACAAAATTCTGGGCCAGCCCACCACCACCTGGCCTTCGTTTGCATGCTGTGTCTTTCTCTGGTCACAATAATAAAAGCTCAGACCTTGAAAGACCCCGCCCGGGCTAGGGAGTACTGAGAGGATGCATGTACTCAGATGAAATAGTATGGGTGCTGTGCATCTTCCCTGATTACTGCTCACCGCTGTGCCCCACAGTACCCACATTCTGGGTTAACACCCCCCTGCCACCAGTACAGAGGTAGGTATGTCCTCTTTCATAAGTGCAAAGTGTCTGAAACAAGCCTGGTTTTCTTTGGTTTGGCTTACCTCCCTCTACAACCTTTCCCATTACACCAGGTGGACATGGATGAAAATTCATTTTAATTTCACCAAAGCATTTATTTTATTGCCAGTAACCAAAGCAGAATTGAAATAATGCAGGAACAGAATGCCCACTCCCCAATTTCCTGCAGAAGTAACAGCACTAACAACTGAAAACCCATCACACATCATAGGTTCATATTCCTCCCAGTGTCCCCTCTGTCTCATCCTTCCCTTTGTCCCTAAGTGTAGTGTCATGCTCTTTGGCCTGCTAGAGTCGGGATGCCCCTTGCTGTCAGGAACAGTGGCCGTGGATTAAGTTGTCACTATGTGGGGCTGATAATTATTAGGGGTCTCTATGAGGGTCAGCTCATGCAAAGGCGCACGCACAGTGGATGTTGCATGGATGGCCCCAGGGGGGACAGTTCACAAATGCAGGGCCAGGGTCATCTGTCAAAAGAGCTGCTCTCTAAACATGCCCTCCATTCACTGACTCTCCACAATGTTTTGACAGCACATTCTGGACAGGTCAAGGAATTCCTTTGTGCTGGCCATGATGTCCCAGTGAATTACTGCCTCTCATTCTTCAGCCTTTCTATACACTTCCCAGAGTTCATCCCACCAATCATCCATGAACCTTACTCACGATTCCAAGTCTGCCACCAAAGCCTCCATCATGTTTTCTGTTGACTGTTGCTACCAGCGGCAGTGTTCACTCATTTGCTCAGCTCCAGTGCATGCTGCTGTCCGTGCTTTGGCACACACCCCTGCCTTCCAGCGGATGCAGTAACTGGTAACAGGAATGGGGGGAAAAAGGTGTTCATGGTCAAAGTTCATGTCCCCACTCCCTGTAGTGGACAGACTATTGGCAATCACCAAGCAGCATCCCTGCCATTTGGTGAATTAATGCAGCTACTCACAAATAATTATTATGCAGGAACCCAGATGTCTCCCCAGTCCACTAAGGAGTTCATTGTACATCTCACAGCAGCACAAATTCCTGCCACCAAATGAATTAATGCTTCCCCCCAAGCAACTTTAAGAGAGGGCACATCACATCCACACCCATGTAAGCAAAACATTGTGCAACTGCAAGCAGTGGATATATTTGCCACTTACAAAATTAACATCCTCCCTGTTGCCTCTCCGTGCTTGGCCTTGGCACAAAAATGGAGCTAGATCCACATAACCCTAGTCACCCAAACCAATCTAATGGCTCTTCCCCATAACTTACAAGTCCCCAGGCATGGATCCTTGGGTGTCTCCAGCACTGACACTGATCTTTGGGTCTCTGGAATTTCTGGCATGTCCCACAATTTGGGGGACAGTACCGTCATGGAATCTGATACAAGGTTATATGGATCAGAGCTAATCATGCCCTGGAGTGGCATAACTTTGAGCTGCATAATGAGTGCTTTAAGCCACTTAAAGGTGTTAATGTGTGGCCAATCCAGGGGTCAAGAGCTCCAGAAACTGCCTAAAATTACCATGTAACAAGGCCCTTACAGAAGTCTTTGACACCAGAAGCAAAATAAAAGTATGCAAACAAAGCACCCATTAATATGTGGATTATAGTCCATAAATACT
Organism: Alligator sinensis; assembly: GCF_000455745.1. Classification (NCBI taxonomy): domain Eukaryota; kingdom Metazoa; phylum Chordata; order Crocodylia; family Alligatoridae; genus Alligator; species Alligator sinensis. The sequence continues at coordinate 1,130,628 of NW_005842122.1, forward strand.
GGGAACAACTACACATTCAATGAATGTGCTTTAGATAATACACATTAAATCTAGTATGTCCATTGTGAGGTACTAGAAAAATGTGCATCAACCCATTTCAATGTGCATTATCTAAATGGTACATGGGCAATTACACACATGAGAAGCCTGCTTCAACACACTGAAAATCCTGCTCCAATGCACTGGAGCACATAAATTGACATGCTCTGGCAGCTTTGCACGTCATGTGTATCAGTGGCACAGTGTGCCTTTGCATTGAGAAAATGGTGACTTTGAACTAAAACATGTTCAATGCACTTTAGTTCAAAGCATATCACCATTTTCTTAGCAAGGGGACACGATGTGTCACTGATATACACGATGCTCAGGAGCTTTTAATTAGTGCAACTAAACAACTAATATTTGCTGTTACAGAATCACTACAACTGTGGATAGAATTTGGTAGGTTTCATAATCTATGTTCTTTTTAAGAGCGGCTAGACTTGTAAAAGCTTGCCATGTACAGAAAGGCCTTAAACATTAAGCTTAAATTGCAGTGCATGCAGGCACACAAATTAAAATATTTACAAGTAGACAAATGTAATCCTACTGCTTTGTGTTCACTAATCAAGTCACATACAGTACACAGCTTAAGTGGAAATCTTTTTTAGTTTTAAAACATTATTCAGCAATGTCAAATGGGAAGACTATTCAATCTTATTGTCACATTAGCAGTCCAGTAAAATTATACACTTCACATTAAATGATATGTCATTGCCATTTCCCTTCTCAGTCAGCTGTTCCTAAGTGCTCTTTCAAATGATATCTGCTCATAGTTTCATAAAACACAGTATTTGATTTGTTTCATTATTTTGTGGGTTTGGAATTCAGTTCAAATGGACCCATTGACTTTCAACCTTTTAAATACTATTAAAAACATGTTATTTCTTGATGAGTTTGCTTATTATCTTTTGTGCGTCTCAGATATTTTTTTTTTTCTGTCACTCCAGATAATAGTTTGATCCCAAACTACTGGAGACAGGCAGCTTGTTCTAGATGTATTTTCACCATGAAAATATAAATACTTTCAGGGTATTATTATGGATACAGGGGATCTTAATAACGAGCTGGCACTGGTGGATGCCACAACCCAGTGATTTTGGTGCCTCGGCACGATGGAATTTTCTTGCCACATGAGAGCCTCTTGCACAGCGAGGGTTTTTGCTGCACAGAAGAACCTCGGTGCAAGAGAGTTCCCGCCAATTTGCAGGGTGCATTTCTTCTTTGCAGCACAGAAAAGCACGGTGCAAAGAGTTCCCGCTATTCGAATGCAAATTTGTGTAACCGCTATTGGCTAGTTCTAAATTATTCCTATGTGGCGGGTCGGAAATTGCTTGCTAGCCGTTTAAAATTTCGTGTGACTTCCGCCCAAGTCGAAGAACTTTGAGCACACTGCAGAGTGCCTCTAAAGAGATCTGACTTGCGGCTAGCTGATCGATAGACTGATCACCTATCGATCCTTCTTCCCGTCGCCAAGCGCAATCCCAGACGTACCCTTTTCCAGCCGGCTTAAATTGCGGACAGATTAACTGGCTTGGGCCTCGCCAGCTGGAACAACTCACATAGTTGTTCAGACGACCAGACCATCTGCGTCACAACTACAAGCGGCGTAAGTAAAAGTTTTTGCAACCATTAAACCTTGTCTGCCTCTCCATTCACCAGCCTGCCCTAACAAACGAGCAATTTCTAAATCACCTCGAGTCGGCTCTGGCCGTCTGAGACAGTGGAGTCATCCTATCATTATTTATATCACGGGGGGCAACCTTTTGGGCAGGCATGCTGCAGAGTAAGCCCCACACCTTTCCTGAATGGCACTCCAGTCTCTTTTCTCTCTCTGATATATTGCTTTGTCGTCTTCTCCCTGTATTGTGTTCCTGCCTGGCCTACAGCTCTTGTTTCTGCTCCCTGCCCTATCTGTTGTTGTGTTCCTGGCTACCTCCCCAATTTGTCAAGTTCTACCCACAGAGGCTCCAACACATGGAGGCTGCCAGTGCCAGAGGTTGGCAACCCCTGGTTTGCATGATAGTACTGGCAATACATTTCACTTTAGAAAAATAGAGGGAAATACAACCCTGTAGAACTGGGATGGGGACACAACAGTGAACAGCAGAAACTCTTCCCTCCCCTTAACCCTGAAGCTGTGAAGGTTCCTCCACATTATTTCCTAATGTTATGTGTGTGAGATGAGGATATAAAGGTAGATGTTGTTGAATGCAGACTACTTCTAGACCCTGTTCTAGATATTGAATTCAAGTAGGCTAATGCTACCACACAACCTAACTAGAGCTAGTCAGTATTTTTAAAATATTTTTTATCCCTTGAAAATGAATAATTTAAATTAAAATGTGCTAAATTCCAATGACATTTTCACTGGGAAAAATTTCTTAACGACAACAGCCTGGTGGTGAGAGACCTCACCTGGGATATGGAGCACTGAAATTCAAATTCTAATTCACACAAGGAACATGAACCTTGCTCTCCCATACTTCAGCTGGCTTAACCACCAATTTATGGAGTTACTCCCTGGATCAATGAATATTTATTTATATAATGCTGAAGAGCTCTTACCAGAGACATTGCTAGACACCTCTCACAATAGGATAATCCTATTAAATACTAGGAGAACCAGGTTCAAGTCCTTCCAATAAAGCATATCAGGAACTTCTTACCAGGTTTTCCACATCCCAAGGTTAGGGCTCCATATCCCAAGTAAGATCCCTGACCAGCAGGCTATCAGGGTCTCTTTTCACACACTCTTGATTTTAAACTTAAAATAAACTTTAAAAAAAAATTGAACATCTTGAATTCATTCCAGTGTCATAGAGGAAGATTTTTAAATCTTGAATCTTTTTTGCTGGTGTTCATTTCCTACCATCTCTCCCTATTTTTCATTACTTTTTCAAACATACTGCAACTCTTTCAAATTCAGTACTAAGGCTAATTAAATAATGACATGTTCTGTTAATTAATGTACATATAGGAATTTTCACCAATAGAAGTGTATAGCAGAGATTATTTACAAACAGTGATTTTTAGACGAATAAGCATGAGACTTTATCCTAACCATTAATGTCCTGTAGGTCCAGGCAAACTCTCAGGATCTCAAAATTGTGCTGTTAGATGGAAGGGTATGACACAATTGCACATACACATACACAAAAAAATCGAATAGGAGCATACACGCCCACTAGGTGCATACACACCCAAGATTAACAGTCTAAGCACATGCACACATATAACCAATTCAAGCACATACACATGATACACACCAAAAGTTAGACAAAATGAGTTGTTAATACCCACACACCCAGTACACATACACGGATCACGAATTCATATATCATGCACACGATATATATATACATATATATGCCAGTTCATACACATAACACCCACTTACACATACACACAGGTGAGTTCCTAACTTGGGTGGTGTGGTGTGTATGTGTATGCTTGGAGTACTTGGGATACCTAGGATGTTTGGTGACTATGGGAGGGGGAATAAAGGGTCAAAGATTCCCATAAGGAGGGAAAGGAGGGAGATGGATGGGGGTTATGATGAGTGAGGGAAAAATAAGAGAGTGAAAGTTGCTGGGGTTGGGATTAGAACCAGCAGACTGGAGGGGAGCTGGGGTTACTTGAGGACAATGGGGCTTAGGGTAACTTAAGGTTAACTGGTGTTGACTGATGAAAGGAAAATGCTGAAAGCTAGCAGAGCGAAGGAGCGATGCTGGGGAGAAGCCAGCACAGAGACTAGATCTGGAGTGAAGAGACTCTGTGGAGATGAGAGGTGCAGTGGGGAGAGCTGGGAGTGACTGCAGGTGCTGGAGAGAGGCTCCAAGTGCCGGGAAGAGGCTGTGAGGAGCTGGTGGAGGCAGCAGAGGTAAGCTAGGAGATCAGGGATGCTATGGGTGGTGCCAGGGGCCAGGAAAGAGAGCTGGGAGCAGGTAGAGGTGACGGGCAGAGCTGGAAGGAACTGGGCTGGGTGAAAGATCAGGGAAAGAAAGTGGAGGCAATGGGGCAGAATCAGGAAGTTAGGGATGGAGGGAGACACCAGGAAGATCAGGGAGAGAAAGTGGAGGCAGTAGGGCAGAGACGGAATCTGGGAACAGACACGATTGGGGAGAGAAGGCAGGAAGCCAAAGAACAGAGAGAGAGGGACAGGAAAGAAGGCAGAAAGAGACAAGGATCAGGGAGAAGGCAAAAGCCGAGAGAGAGACATGGGAGGAAGATCAGAGAGGCAGAAAGCAGAAATTGGAGTAGGGCTGGGAGCTCAGTAAGACAAAACCCAACTCGGGTTCTAAATTAACAGTCTTATTAAACAAGCAGTATACTGTACAGCTCACAAGGTTATTGGTTCCTACACACACACACACACACATGCACAAGCACTCACGCACCTACACAATGGTAGCAGGTGAGAAAAGGCTTGGTGGAGAGATTGAACTTAAAGTGTGTAGGGACAGAATCTAGATCCTTTGCTTGAGGAAGGAAGGTGGGTCATAGCTGCTTATCCTGGGCTGTGAATTGATCCTCGAACGGCCAGTTGGGGTCTTCTCGAGCAAGGTGCTGTCCAGAGGGGGTCACTGGCAGGGCCTCTGGGTAGATAGATGGTGTGGCATAGTGTTGGTCCAAATGGAGAGGGCGTTCCAAAGAGATCACACTCTACCATCCCTTTTATAGGGGTGGACTACCTGTGTCTTCTATGGGAGGAACATGTCTAGGCAAGGACAGTCTTGCCCAGATTCCTACGTGCAGATCCAGGTGTCCTTATTGTTTGGTAGGACACAATGGTGGGGTTGCTGGTTTCTGTAGGGGCTTTGTCTTTCAAGTGCTGGGTTTCTGTTCTGTTTCTGGGTGAGGTCTGTGGTTCCTGGGTGAGTCAATGCAAGGCAATGATCCGGTCATTGAGCTGATTATTCAGTAAAGGCCTGCTACCATTTTATCTCAAGCACCCTCATTCATCCCCATTCATTCAAGAACCAATTTACATGAGACTGGGTAGACACAAGTCATAGGTTACACCCGGGCAGAGGACACAAGATGGAGGCTTGACATACAAAATGGAAACGTGACATTACTTGACATTGTTTATTCTAACTTACACATGTAGTCCTAAATCATATAGTATCAATAAAAAAAAACAAACAGCAAAAATCAGTAAAACAGTAATCACGCAATAAAAATCAATATAAACATAATAATTATACAATATAAAACAGTGGATATCTATAAGAGGCACTTATTTGTAAAGAAGGAAAGAGCAAGAAAGAAAAAAAAAAAAGCTTGCTACCAAAAGAAAAATGCTAAAGATTATCCTAGGTTTTAGCTTACTCATAATTATCTATAGGGAATAGAGACAGAGAGAAAGTTAGAAATAGTTGGGGAAGGGAAGAGAATGCATTTCTATATATAAAAAAACAAAACAAAACTGCGGGTAGTGTTACACCATCATAGTCATATGATCAGAGAACCAAATCACCTAGGAAAATCAATGTATCTAATTAAAAAAAAACCAACCAGCTTAGGTTTAGAACATGAACTATGCACAATCAACTGCTCAAGAATTAGTAGTAGACCAAAGGTCTTGTTTGGTAAATAACTTTAGTCTTGTTTCTGATTATCAGTCTTTTCATAGATATTTTGCAATGAGAAAAAAAAATGATTTGCTTTTCGAAGCTTCCCTAAACAATTCTTTAATTAGTGCTCTATCCACCCAACAAAGGCCCACAATTTTTTGTCTGACACTGTCAGGGACATACATTTACCCACTCCCTTCCTTCCTTTCTTATTTATATTTTATTAAGAAAAAATCCCCTTTTAATTAGTGATGCAGGAGAAGGGGTGTGTGTGTGTGTGTGTGTGTGTACATACATGCGTGCACACTGAGGGTTATGTTAAAACACACTCTTGTCTGTGTGATAAAGCCAACCACAACCGTCTTTTGCAACCATTTCTATGTGGGTGAGAACATTTCTGAGAGATTGTCTTCCAAAGTATGAGTCATCCAAAAAGTTACTGAAATTGTGACATGGCATCAGTTGTGGGTAACTTTATTTGAAGGACTATCATCTGGAACCAGGTGATGTGTTGTGCACAGACTGTAACAACCACCAGTTAGAATTCAAACAACGGTTGAGTGGTTTATCAGACTCCATTCTGTGAAATGTCTAAACATAGCAATTTGTTACCAGATTTGCCTATCACTTTGAGGTGTGCTCATTTATTAGGGGTATGTTTCTGGGGTCTCTGTAATTCTATCAATGTGCTACTTGTGTCACTTGTGTTTCTATATGGACCTCTATCTCTCCCTTCTGCAAGTCCTCACCCCCAATGGAGCTACCTTCCAGGGTTTAGTTTCAATGGGGCTGGGTTCCTCCAGCCACCGAATCAATCAAAAACACACACACACACACTAACAGAGCACATCTGAGTCAGGTGGGATTACTCAGCACTTCCAGCTGAAACCCTCATGTGCCCTGAATTCAGCACAGGAACAGAGTATGTCTGATTGGGTCAATCAGCATTAACAGGCGGACACTCTCATATGCCGTAGCTCAGCACTTCCCAATCTCTTGTCCCAATTGTCCTGGCAGTAACTCCCTCGATGAGAAACCGCTATGGGATTTTTGGGCTTTACAGGGATCTTTGGCTTAGGGAAAAGAAGTGTTGCTGCAGAGCAAATGGGGAGGCTGAGGAGAAGGAAGAGTAAATTAGGTTCAGAAAGAGTATAGCAACCATCTTGACCATAAAAGTTATTTTAGTGCCAGGTATATTAAACTTATAATGACACTAGTAGTAATAGCCATACAAGGAGAGACAAATAGACAAAGCTGTTACAATATAAGTTTCAATTGGGTATTTGGGGAAGTCTAGCTCAAGTCTGATGAGGAAAAGTCAGGTTTAGAAAGCTGTACCTGGAGTAGAAGAGAGAGGGAGAGAGAAAGGAATTAAACCAAGTCTAAGATTCAGAAAGTTGGCTTGCTCAAATTTGATCTGCAAAAGTCAGGTTTAGAAAGCTGTGCCTGGGGAGAGAGGGAGAGAGAGAGAGAGAGAGCGAGCGAGTTGGGGTCTCACCACTCAGCAAAACTTGAATCGGTTGAGATTCCCAGGTGTTTGTTGGAGATTGCAGACACCCTCAGCATGATCAGTGAAGGTGTTCCAGGCAGGGAAGTGGAACTGGTGCAGTGTTTGGATCTAGGGACCAGAACAGAAACTTGAGCTTGGGTAGGGGTTTTTATAGGGAACTAGCAATGGCTCAAGGGAGAGTACTAGGTTTGTTTATGGGTAAGTGATGGTTCATATGCTGGATAATAGGAACTGATCACTCCTGGCTATGGGTGGCATTACTCTGAGAGAGCTCACAATGCAGACAGGCAGATTCAGTGTTTTGGGTACCAATAAAGGAGTCATTACTAGAACTGATCTGATAAATGCTGACTTGGGTGTGTGCAGACATGGGTTGATTAGCATTTGGTGCAGGGATCCCCCATCATGCAGTCCTCCCCTGCTTCTCTGGTCCAAGAGTTCAGTGATGTCCCTGCCTTGGAATCTCTGTTCTCCATCCTGAATGCTAATGGAGGTGCCTCCTTTTCCCCATCTCTGATGCAAATGAGACTAGGGAAGTTGCCTTAATCATGTCGCCCTTATCCAGAGAGATTTAGGTGCATCTCTCACTGCATCTTCATTGCCTTTTGTAAGTCCTTCTTCTGTTCAGTTCTGGTTTGGGGGCGGGGGAGGGGAGGGGAGGAAAGAGTCCTTCATGAGTCAGACAGGCTGGGTACTGCACCGGGGTTCCCCAGAGGTGCCAGGTAATGGATTACCTAGGCAAAATGTTTTTATTCCTGTCTCAAGCTATTCTGGTAAGATGTTATGATACCTCCTAAAGAAACATGACTTGCTGATCTCGTAATTTTTACCCAGATACAATTTCCATGGATAACAGTTTTGTTTCATACTAAAGAAAAATGACAATAAAAAGTAATAGTATTCTAGGTTACAACTGCAGTCATATTTTATCTGGTAACCCCTTATGAGAATTAACTGTCAGCTGTGTCTACCCATAGATGTAAACTATCAATGAAAGGGTGGGATTTTTGACAGGATTTAGTTAACTTTGCTCTGAACTCTCATTGTCTGTAATGGAAACAGGGGGCCCAATATTGACGCTTAAAAAACCCAAACAAACAAACAAAAGAAAAATCTCACTCTACTTCTGTGTAAAGGCAAAATACAACCCACGCTCTGAGAAGTGGAACTTTTCACTTTCACACAATCACAATACAGCAAAATGGAATATCTAATACCACTTAATATTATTATTTTATTGTCCCTATATAGTGGGTGCATCTACATGTGCAATTAATGTAGCACAATAACATCCAGACCTGTATGAGCTAAAGGAAACTGCTCCCAGGAACAACATCTATACTTGTGCCCAGGGCAGCAGCAATTTGAGTGGGGAGGAGTTGCCCCAGGCTGGCAGAGGGCATAGGTGGTCAGCCCCAGGCTCCAGGTGGTGGCAGAGGGGCTGGCCAGAGCTTGAGGGTACTAAGAGTGTGGAGACATGTGGCTAGGCAGCAGGCATCTCCTGCACTTGAGTCCCTGTCTCTCTCTAAACATGAGTTTCAGTACAGTCACTTACTTTGCCATAGATAATACTGTCCAGAACAGTACTATTTTATGGTGGAGAAAATTAGTTTACTGTACCTTAATACCACATGTAGATGGTGACGCTTTACTGTGGAGCTATTTAGTCCATTCCACAGTAAAGTGCATGTGTAGATGCACCCTGTATGTTTGAATACAGAATACTATATGCATACAGATATAGATATAGATCTTTCCATTTATAATAAATAGCTAAACATGTTTGTGGATTTGCTGTGATAGTTATGAAACCCCAGAAATTAGGGTTTATAAATCAGAACTTTTCAATAATACAGTTTTATAAGTTATGGGGATTTTTTGTTTCTTCTAAATAACTCCTGGACTTATTTTGAGGAAATCAGAGTATCTCAGGGACCCATCCAACACTAAAAATAGTTTAGAACTGGGGGAAAATGTCTCTTTGGGTCAAGCAGATTCCAATATAGAATTGGTATTATAATAACAGATTTTGTAGGTATCCAAAACTTGCATTCCTTTTCTTCTTTTCATTTCTTATACAAATCAAGCATTAACAAACATGAAAATGGCTGTGTTTAATATGGAAGAATATTGTCAAGTTCTATTGTTACTGAATACATGACTGGCTACACAAGGGTTAAATCAACAGGTTGCTCTCTTTCTGCCGACACAAAATCTGCTATCATCCTTTTTCCAATGACATAAAACTTCTGAAAAAGTCTTTTTTCTATGAATGTAATGATTCCCTTGTTGATATAAAATGATCAAAAGCCTGAGATGAAAGCTTTAAGCTCTATGATAAAACATTGATAGTAATGTTTTAATAGTCAGTATGGTGACCCAAATAATGTAGTATTCTCTTCTGAATTCAATCTTAAAGCTTTATAAATCATGTACATAATCTTTTGTAAGTCTTCTTGTATCAATGCTTCTATAACCAGCAATTATGTGCATAACACTTTGTGTCAAAACTGCCAATGAAACTTGCAATTCAAACTGCAGTGAAGTATCCTATTTAGATTAAGTAGGAAAATATAATTAGCTAAATCAATGAGAGCTGTTCTAAGTTATCCATAAAGGCATAAGAAACTAGAATTAGTATTGTCCAGAGGGTTTTTTTTTTCTATACTTTTGGTCTAATTTGTGTAATGTGCCAATACTATTAGGGAATTCATTAAAATGTATACAACATTGACTTATGAACAAATTCCAATAAAAGTCTATTATACACTTAATTGCTAATATTGCAAGCTTTTAATTGTTTGCTTAATTGGCTGATTTAATTCATGTAAATACCATATTATCTAAATTAAACACTTAATATTAATTTGTATGGGTTTATGCTATTCAGCAATAAATATGTGATGAGTTAAATCACAGAACCATGAAACCACAGGAGGAGAGGAAGCAGTTTTTCTTTTATAATACTTTAGAAATTCAGTTTTTCTATGATAATATAATTTGGCTATGCTAAACAGAGCTAATCATTCATCCCTAATTAACAGACAGAGGTGTGCTGAAGTCTTCCACAAAACTGAACAGTAAGTTTAGTGTTATCTGCTTTAGGGCTGGATTTGACTTACTGATTTTAAGACTTGCTGATGAGAAATAATTTTGGTTGTGGAAACACCTCCCTCTATTCCCATAGCTAAAGCAGTGCTCCATGAAATGTGTCATCCTGGTTTACGAGCAGATATAAAACTGTTTAATGTTGGCGGGGGAGGGGAGGGGGAATAGTTTTTGGGTTTTTTTTAACTTTCTAGTTGCCACTGTGGATGTCTTTATGTTTAGGCTTCAGGGTAGATTTTGAAAGCTGTGTGTGGGAGTTGGGAGATTATATATGTGAATCCCATTATTTGTTAACAGGATTTGAATGCATATATTTGCCCTAAGATTTAATTATATTTCTCTGCAAATGTAGATCAATTAGATAACTTACAAGCCTACTCACTGGGGAAATAACTGGCAATTTCACTTTTCCTGCAGTGTCATGATTATATTAGAAAGTTTGCTGTGCCACTCTTTCTTGGGTTCTCTTTGCACTACCAACAGAAGCATAAGTATCCCTTAAACTTCCTCTGGTGCACTATTTCTGAAGCAAAATGAGTTAGATACAGTGGAAATGACAATGGGCTTAATTGTCTGGGGTTCCTGGGTGCTTAAAGATTGTTGATTTGTTAATTACCAGTCTCTGAACCACTCTGAATGGCAGATTAGCCAACTGTTGCAATAGCTTCAAATAAGAAAAGATGTCATGATAAAATAAGGGGTTAACTGTATTTGAAAAACCTTCCTCAGTTTATTAGCATATTTATTATGGATCAAGGGCTTGTATCTTTGCATTAGACATCCCTACTATGGAATTAAAGAGAAGTAATGGTTCTGTTACCCCCTGCACAGTCATGAGGATCTACCCAGATTATCATGACAGATGCACAGAGGAGACCCATAATATACTCTCTTGCAAGAAATTAGACATGTAACATAGCTGCACAGCTCTCTTTCCCCTACTCTGTCCAGAAGCCAATAGTAGTAGCAGATTAGCACTTCTCTACCATTCTAGCTATATGCTGGGGAAATGAAGTCGACACTCTTCCCACTGCCTATCCTCAGCTAGGGTAGAAGAGAGGTGCTGGCGAAGGAGGGGCATGGAAGTCTTAGTGACTTGGATCCCATTGAATATCTGGAGCTTAATGTGAAATTATTCTCTGAAAGAGGATGTGCTTTGCTTTGCTGAATTTACAACAGAAATTAAAGTTTTGATTCAACCCATCCTGAAAATGTCTCTGACAACCTGGATAGCTGATAAGCTTCGAATTCAACAAAGCAAAGCAAAATTCTCTTCAGACATCCAAGCAAATATATAATGAGTGAGTGTCAGAGTCCTCAAATATCTCTTCTAAATAATAATAACAGGCTTCAGATATTAAAGGGGCAATGAAAGTCTGTGGGGATTAGGTCAGTGGTTCTAATCCAGGTTTGTAAGAATAAAAGCACGGGGAAACAGTGTCTTTTCATATCATTGGTCAGATAACCAATCCCCACATTCTTCATGAACCTAAATATCCCCACACTTCTGTGTGTGAGTTGTACAGAAGTTCAGGACAATTAGATCAGTCTGAAAATGCCCACCCTGATTTAAATTATTTGTATCTTGGAGGTAGTCTGGTTTAGATTGGGCCTGGTGATACCCATCCAAATGAACTTCTCTACAGTTCCAAGTGCAGCCCTGGGGTAGGGAAAAGCCAAGCCACTGGCCTCAGCTTCAGGACTGCACTTTATCTATCCTCCCTATCCCCCTAGCTCTGGACTACTTTTTGCACCCGTGCCCCTTTTTCCCCACGTCCAGATCGACACCCCCCCCCCCCCCCACCCCCACTGGACCCCTCATCATGCTAGTTTTACC
>NW_005842122.1:1142711-1144652 GCF_000455745.1 Alligator sinensis
CGTTGTTTGTTGTGGCGCTTAAGAAAAGAGGTGGATGGGGGGGGGTGTGGGGGGGCTGGCAGGGGTGATTGTTCATCTGGAGAGAATTGCAGGGATAACAATACTGCCTATTCATAAAGAGGGTGGGGGAGAGAGACCCCCATTTCCCCCCAGCTCTTCTGCAGACCCCATGACCCCCCATAACCCAGCAAACCCTCCCAGTCCCCACCAAAAGTCTATGGACCCTGCTTGCCCCTGATCCCGCCCTGCAGAATCTGCTAGGTCCCCTGATTTCCCCCAGAGATGCTGCCTGCCTCTTGATCCCCCCGCAAAAGACTCTGCTTGCCTCCCTGATCCCCTCAATCCCCTCGGCATGCCCCATCCATGCCCTCCAGTCACTCCAATGGATCCCACCTGCCCCCCCAGAGCCAGCTTTCCCTCTGATACCTGAAGCCACTCCCTCCCCCACTATTCCCCCCATCCTTACTTACCTTAGATTGGATGGCCATGTTTTACTTATTCTAAACTCTCCCTAATGTCCCCGAATGTCTATATATCCCCTATATAGCACAGTGTAAATGCTAAACATGGGGTGCTTGAAGCCATTAAATGCTCCTTTATCAGGAAGGCTAGGAAAATAACGTCACAGGAATAGTTATTCTAATAACATCATCTCTTTCTCTGCTAGTTCATGCACAGTTTGCTAAGTTTATTCAGTTAAAAAATTATCTAGAAAACTTCCTAATGTTTTTCTTGGTCTGAAAGCCTGCTTACCAACATTAAAAAAGAAACAAACAACAAACAAAAAATCTGTTTCACCAGATGAAGCAGTGAATGAGTTTGACCTGGATCCACAATGTCTGTATAGATCAGGAGCTTCAGCCAAACTTTTTGGTGCTTTTATCTAAAAATGCCCAACTAAAGTGCCTAATCAATATAGACACTGGGCCATGTCCAACTAATAGAATGAATCTTCTGGGAATTTGCTGTGCTCAGCACAAAAGCACACCAAATTTTGAGTAAAGTGATATCTTTTTTTCTTTTTTTTTTAACATCAGTAAGTATCCAAAATTATTTGAAAGTAGCTCACTACCAATAGTCATAATCTTCTCTAGTTTTGATGTTTATGTTTTAAACCCAGGTAAACATAGGGCCAACCCCTCATCCTCCTGTAACTTGCATAATCATTTACACCAGTACAAAGGGAGTATGTAATAGTATCTTTGGCAAAGTCTTTGAAAAAATTATCAAGGTTCACATTTTCGAGAGCCCGGCAGGAAAAATTATGCTGAGGGGAAACCAGCACGGGTCCATAGCAGGTAGATCATGCCTGACTAATCTAGTCTCTTTTTATGACCAGGTTACAAAACAGCTGGACGCAGGAGTAGGGGTTGACGTCGTTTACTTAGACTTCAGAAAGGCCTTCAATACAGTATCCCACACCATACTGGTGAACAAGTTAAGAGGCTGTGACTTGGATGACTGCACGGTCCGGTGGGTGGCGAATTGGCTAGAGGGTCGTACCCAGAGAGTTGTAGTGGATGGGTTGGTATCGACCTGGAAGGGTGTGGGCAGTGGGGTCCCTCAGGGTTCAGTCCTTGGACCGATACTCTTTAATGTCTTCATCAGCGACTTGGATGAGGGAGTGAAGTGTATTGTGTCCAAGTTTGCGGGTGACACAAAACTGTGGGGAGAAGTGGACATGCCAGAGGGCAGGGAACAACTACAAGCAGACCTGGACACGTTGGACATATGGGCAGAAAAAAACATAATGCAATTCAACAAGGAGAAACACAAAGTGCTGCACCTAGGGAGGAAAAACGTCCAGCATACCTACTGCCTAGGAAATTACCTGCTTGGTGGCACGGAAGCAGAAAGCGATCTTGGAGTCCTAGTGGATTCCAAGATGAACATGAGTCGTCAGTGTGACGAGGGCATCAGGAAAGCTAATGGCACTTTATC
>NW_005842122.1:1144971-1150418 GCF_000455745.1 Alligator sinensis
ATCCCCTCAGCGGGGGTAACCTGGACCAATCGCTCTTTCCTGCCTATGCAGGAGGTCGGACTCGATGATCTATTGAGGTCCCTTCCGACTGTAACATCTATCAATCTATGAATCTTATTGGGAAAGTAACACTAGCATGTCATGTGGAGGCCCCAGAGCCAATTAGGACATGCCTTAACACACACACAAAGTCACACGTACCATGAGTTTTGCTTGCCAGCAAAACTTGAGGTGCACTTTCCCAGAAACCCCTGTACCTAGCTCTTTGAAACCTGGCTGGCTTCATGGCCTCAGCAGGGGCTACCATGTCAGCAGTTTTCACCTGCCTGTGCTTTCACATTTACAAGTGACATGAGTTTTGCTTTCAAGAATTTGAGATACAGTTTCCCAGAAACTCCTGCAGCTATCTCCTTGAAACTTGGCAGGCTTCATGGCCTCAGAAGGGGCTACCATTTATGTATGTTTCATGTGAATCAGGCAAGAAATAACAAAGTTATAGGCAGTTTCATCCTTCTCCTTTATAGCCTATGGGCAAAACGTCAAAACAGCATCAAAACAGCTTAACAGGTTTGAAGAAATGAAACGGAACAGCAGTTTTGAAACAAAACAAAACAAAACTCAAAATGAAACACTTTCCCATCAAAACGTTGAAATGGAAGTTGAAAGGAAACGGTGCTGTTTCACACAACCCTAGTAATTATGTTTAAACATAGACATTATAAGCATGTTTCAGTGCCATATATAATTTTCAAAATTATTCAACTTGAAAAAAATGCTCAAATTTTATTCCGAAGGAAGCCTTCTCAGCCTTCAAAACATAAAGAACATCCATAAATCTGGAGGTCAAAAAGAAATCCCCTGACATGATATTGATGTTTCTAATGTGTCCCCTTCCAGCTTAAGATAGTCTCCTTAAAGCTTGCTTAGATTCAGATCTCCCTGTCTGATTTTCTGAAGTTATTCCACTGTAATTAAACTAACTTACCGTCATTGATTGCTTTGAATCTTTCTCTCCCAACAACATCCATGGGAGTCAATGTCTCATCCCAGTAATGTTAATAGAGCAACTTTGGCCATTGAATTCAAAGGCCTGTTCTTACCTAGGAAACAGGAAACTGTTTGCATGAGAGACTGTTCCAGTATGGCTAAAATGACTGATTGTTTATGCAGAGTAGAACGGCATTAACAGGAGAGTCTGAAAACCGTTTAACCATTCCAGAATATCTTACAGCCTGGTGCTTAATGCATTGTCCTGGAATGTGGGAAAGAAAAAGTCAAATCTTTTCTGGAAAAGGAAAACACTGCTTGTTGGTCTTGTATACTGAGAAAACACCATAAGGAGAGTATGACTGGTAGAATTTCAGCACAGTAGCTGCTGGAACAACAGAAACCCAGAACTGCAGAGACAAACAGTAAAAAAATTGAATGGAAACTGCATTCACCAAAGTGCTTTGAAATTCAATAAAAAATGAGCTCATGATAGCAGAGGTTGAAGTACTTTTTTATATTACCCATCTTTAGTTTCCATAATATAAAGTATGCTTCAAACTGAAATCCCACCACTGTCAGGTCTTGTTTGATTCTCCATCTTTGAATTTCTTGGAGTTGGTGACTGGCTCTGTGCCAGCTCTGGTTTTATTAATGTATAGTAATTCAATTAGGTAAACACATTAAATTAAAGGGCCCTAAATAGGCTTAACTACAAGTTCCATTTGGAATTAAAGGATGGTTAATCTGTTAATTAAATATTAATCAATTATTAAAAACAAATTTGAGGTTTAACAACTGTAGATACACTTATTTTACATACTTGTTAATACTTAACAAGCATGCTTTTTTAGCCATCTGTTGCTTTTTATTACATCTGGTATGCATATTATATGCCTTATTGCTCCTAAATAGTACAAGTAAGTATGACTGGAAGCAATGTTATCCAGTAGGTAACAACTGAGTGGGTGTCAGTTTTGAATTCCTAATCATATGCTTTTTTGATAGCTAATGTTAGACCAGCCATTTATGACTTAGGAATGCCAAATGCCAAATGCCAAAACTCCCATAACCAAGTAGAGAGTTTTGGCATTGGAATAAAGCCTCTCAGTCTTCCCCTGTAAAACAGCTAGAATTATACTTATTTACTCAGCCTGGAGATCTTGGAGAAATGTATTGACTGGTGAAAACTGCCTTAAGGTGTTTAATAAACATCTTTTGAAAAAAAAATATAGATTATGATAAACTACTTAAAACTAAAAGGAGTATTGATGATGCTTTAGTACAAAGTATAGTGTTTTGGTCATGTGGAGAGAATAGCTCAATTGATTAATTTAACTTGGTGGCTTTATGCCATGTTGCTATTGCTATATAGCCATAGAGCAGCCTTGGCTAATTAAAACAGCAGGTGGTTATTTATCCACTGATCAATCTACATTATTGCAAATCTGCATGTTGCAGTTGGCTAGTGCCCTCAGAACTTCCCATCTCATATATAATTATGCAATATTGGTGTGACAGATTCTTATTTAATTATTACAAGCCTGTATTTATCTAAAATTATGAAATTATACTTTGAGGTATAAAAATATTAATAACGACTTGATGAGGATTGCCTTTATTGTATTAACCATATAACAGTCACCTTTAAATAGCTAGAATCTACTGAGATACTATACAACAGTATCTGATATGCAGCATTTCACACAATGTGTAGAATAAAGTGAAACGCATGTATCTTATTGTCAGTAGTATCTAAACCATGAATTAACAAGACGAAGAGTGCAAGATATACTTGTTTTGTAATTTAGGCAAGTGTTCCATGATTTTCAAATTATTCAAACTGTGATTATTACTACTGATCTTTAAACCCACTTATATGAGCATTTATATCAACTAATAAAATGTAAATCCCCAAGTTTGGAAACTGTTCCCGGCCTTGTTACACCTTACACTGTGAGCCACCAAATGTGATCAGTGTTAGTGTGTATGCTAGCTCGAGTTTGGAGTGGTCACATGTTCAGGCCAGGAAGGGCATGGAAGACTGAAAAATAAGAATGACAACCCTGCCCCCATTCCCCCCGCTTCCTTTTCAGACTTCCCCTCCACCCCTGGGGCTCTCCCCTTGTCAGTTGGAGTTGCCTCTGCCTCTCCCTCACCCCTCAGGGCATTACTTACTGAGGGCAATGTGCTGCTGTTCTTCTGGCCCAGAGTAGCAGCAGGTAGTTTCACCCTTTCCTGCCTGTTCCCCTGGGACAGACAGTGTGGGCAGTCACAAGTAAGTGGGGGAGGAGGTCTGAGTGGCCTGGTGTGGCTACACTTTAATGTAACACAAGCTGGGTAGCAGGGATCAGAGACAATCCTGCCCTGGAGTGGTGTAACTTTAAGATGCATAATGAGTGCTTAAAATCAGTTTCAGGTGTTAACGTGCAGACAATTCAGGTGTTAGGACCTCCTGCCCAAAATTACTGTGCAACAAGGCCTGCACTTTCAAAACAATATCAGATCTTTTTTGGCATCAAGAACAGTATTTTAAAATGAAATAACATCACAACAAGACGTTATTCCAAAAACAAACAAAAAATGGCTCAAAAAATCTTCAAAGCAAACTTTAAAAAGCACAGTGCCTAGATCTTAACCAAGTTCAATTGAATTTGACCATCTAAATGATCTTCCTTTGAAAAATATAAACAGTGTCATATGTCCACATGTCTTCTGTCAATATTCTGTATTCTTTTGGGGTTAGAACTTTTATCAACTTGCTGCTCAATTACTTTACCTAGAGTCAAGTCTTCTGGTTACATTATTTTTTTATTGCCTCTTGGATGTTCTCAAAAATTCATAACGTAGATTATAGATGCCTTATATCATTGAAAGATCAAATTATTTATCCATTCTGTCACTTTAAAATATTTCTTTAATGAAGAGCATATTACTTGCTTTACTATCAAGTTATACTTTTCACAGAAAACTGCATTCTGGATCAAAGTTAACTATAACTAGGGTGACCACACATCCCGGTTTTGCTAGAACAGTCCCAGATGTCATAGGTTGTCTGGGTGTCATGTTTGATTGGTGAAAATTCAAACAAATATCCTGTATTGGTGCCACCCACCTTATCCACATGTGGATATCCCAGCTCCTTCTGAACACAGGCTACTCACACATAGCAGGGGCAGTATGGGTCTGCTCCCACTTTGCTGAGATGCAGCTCCTGCTGCTAAAGGCTCCATGTGAGAGCCCAGAGCCTGAGCAGCCTGGTTTGTGTTACCATCCCTCTAGGGTCGTGCCACCAGCTTCCTGAAAGCTCAGAGAGGTGGTGGAATTTCCATCCTTGCAAGTTTTTACGACTCAGGTAGACTAAGCCTTGGCTGTGATGATCAAGTTAGGGCTGGACCCACTCTGAGCAGGAGGTTGGACTAGATGACCCTCCGAGGTCCCTTCAAACCTAATTTTCTGATTCTATGAATTCTTTTTTCAATGCTGAGGGAGTGTCCTAACAATGTGGTTGTTTTAAAATGTCTTCTAACAAGAAAGAAGGAACTTAAGTGAGAAAACGTAAATGCACTTTCAATGACACACTTTAAGTTCACACTTTCCGTTCTTAAAACAGGCTGACACAACGTTATTTGTATGCTTTATTCTTCTACATTTTATGTTGCTCATGGAAGCTGATAGCAATAACACAGACCATTTCCAAACAAAGAAACAGTAATCTGCAAGACAGGCAGTGTCTGTGAGTGCTAAGCTTAATTCATTTTTCAAACAAAGTACTGCTGCTGACACTGTGATTAAATGTGCAGCTGCAGAAGGTATGTTCACATACCATTATGTCCGACACAATCATTCCTTCTGTTGTGGTGACAGTTCACTGAAAATTTCAGAGATATTGATTCAAAATTTTCTTCTGTGTGTGTACAAAAAGCAAAGCTATTGCATTAAATATACTAGCCCCACTGTTAGAAGATGAACTGTCTACAGAATTGTCTGGAACAAATGTTGTCACTGTATCGGATGATGCAAACAGGAAGGTAGTAAAGCTAATCCCAATATTGATTCGTTTTTTTAATCTTTTAAGTGGCATGAAAGTTAAATAGTTAGACGTTCACTCCATCAAAGGAAAAACATCTGAAATCATTGTAAATGTTATTGAGAGTTCCATTCAGAAGCATGAGATTGTGCACAAAAATCATCCATTTATGCAGTCATAACACTTACATGAACTTTGGTGGGGTCCAGCATCACAGGAAAACTAACGTTATTACAAAATTGAAAGAAAGGTGAAGCAGAGATTTACTTGGAATTGCTTCTGGGGCCCACGATATACACAACTTTATCCAGAAAAGCTGTGACACACTTCTGCTACAACTAGAAGCACTTGCAGCAAAGATGCATAAGTATTTTCATATTTACACAATTCTTGTAACCAAATTGCAAGAATTCTGTGTACAAATTCCTGC
>NW_005842122.1:1150428-1154951 GCF_000455745.1 Alligator sinensis
CCTGCTGCTGACTACAAAGTTTTGCTTCAGCATGGCAACAGATGCTTTCTGTCATTACTTCCAGGAATAGAGTGTCTTCTTAAAATGTATAAGCCTTGAAAGCATACTTCATCAATCAGCCTGTAAAAGGACCGGTGCCTCCAGGGGCAGCTGTCACATCCCCTGGTGGCAACTTGACTCCTGTGATATGCTAAGGTCCCTTCCCTTTGTTCTCCCCTGCCACATCCTATTAATGAAGTTTAGAAAGGGAGACTGGCCAAGGATCTTAAAGTGTTCTGTAACTTGTCCTCTTTACCACAGATCCCTCTCAGGCTGCACTGCTCCCAAGCACTGTTTCCTACTAGATGGGCCCTTCTGGTCCAACCACTGCATTATAGGCTGTTCACAGCCTCAAAACCTCCCCTACAGCTGTGCCCAATATACCTCACAGGTGTTGCCAATCACTCATTATCTAAGACCTGGGTCCTCTGCCCCTCCTGGGCTCAGGCCTCTGTCTTATTTTACCCAAACCTGGGTACTTCACCCATATGGGCTACTCCTGCGCAGAGCCCTGCGTCTCTGACCCTGTTTCCACCTCTTGTAGGCACTGAGACCTTGGCCCTGTCTCTGCCCTCCCATGGGCTATGGGTACCTTCCCCTCTCTGGCTATAGCCCTCCTTGCCCTTTGATCCCTCTTCCTGGGCCCTGACCCTGCTCCTAGACCAGTTAAGATCTCTGGGCTCTTTGACCCCAGCAGGCTCCAGCTGTGGCTCCTCCTTGACATTTTGGCCTCTCTTCCTGGGTCCTGACCCTGATCCTAGGCCAGTTGAGGCCTCCAAGGGTGCAGCCTCCCAGACCCTGCTTGTTCATGCCCCACCTGGACTATGAGTCACTTACCCTGGTCCTCACCCCTCCTGGGCCCCAGGTCCCTGACCCCAGCTCTAGCCCTGGCCTCTATCCTACAGGACCTGGCCCCAATCCTTAGCTATTTGAAATCTTCACCACCCCTACAGTCTGCATCCTTAAACCACTAGTCTTTCTTATCCCAGATCAGACAGTATCAGGAACCTTGCTGCAGCCCTGCTGCTCAGGACTACTTCTCCCCATGGCCCTCAGGGCTAGGCTGCCTGCTCAGGTCAAGTCCTGGACTTCTATTCTAATGGCCCAGCCCCTTTAGGTCATGTGGCTCCTAATTGACACTGGTACACCTGCAGGCTGCTTCTCACATAGCCTGCCTTCTCTTAAAGTAGCACCAAGCTTCCTCCTACACATCCTAAATGTCCAATTCTGATTGTTAATTTCTTTAAAAATGAATGCAGGAAATTTTGGTTGCCATTTGTGCATAGTCAGCTGGAGAATTTTACTCAGGCTATCCAATTCATGGAAGAACAAGAATCTACATCAGCTTTTGAAGCATCAAGAGAGTTATAATTACTGAAGACAAAACTGATCAACAGAAAAACACTGATTTTTTTTTTCCAGTTAATGCAAGAGAAGAAATGAGCCACTTAAGGAAACAAAGAAAGATTACTTGCCCAGATACAATCTTCAACTTTATGACTGCACCATAAATTATTTAACACTTCAGGAAGGTTCTTTTTATGGTACTTCTGGATTTGATTGGATGAACCTTCACCTCTGACCTGAATAATGTTGGGATGTCATATGATTTTGTAGGCAAAAGAGTTGACACTGAATCATTAAGTAGGCTGATAAATGCTGATGGTCTTTCTCACAAATTCTGTGCAATGAAGATTTATGTGGAAGGCAAACTGAAAGAGTGGAGGAAGAAAGATCTCTCATGCAAAAATTGTTGAGTTGAGATATTCAATCATTTCAGTTTTTTTGTCATACCAACAGATAATATTTGGTTGAATATGCTCTTTGTCTACTGGAGACATCTGCTGTACTGGAAAGAGTATTCAAACTGTGATTATTACTACTGATCTTTAAACCCACTTATATGAGCATTTATATCAACTAATAAAATGTAAATCCCCAAGTTTGGAAACTGTTCCCGGCCTTGTTACACCTTACACTGTGAGCCACCAAATGTGATCAGTGTTAGTGTGTATGCTAGCTCGAGTTTGGAGTGGTCACATGTTCAGGCCAGGAAGGGCATGGAAGACTGAAAAATAAGAATGACAACCCTGCCCCCATTCCCCCCGCTTCCTTTTCAGACTTCCCCTCCACCCCTGGGGCTCTCCCCTTGTCAGTTGGAGTTGCCTCTGCCTCTCCCTCACCCCTCAGGGCATTACTTACTGAGGGCAATGTGCTGCTGTTCTTCTGGCCCAGAGTAGCAGCAGGTAGTTTCACCCTTTCCTGCCTGTTCCCCTGGGACAGACAGTGTGGGCAGTCACAAGTAAGTGGGGGAGGAGGTCTGAGTGGCCTGGTGTGGCTACACTTTAATGTAACACAAGCTGGGTAGCAGGGATCAGAGACAATCCTGCCCTGGAGTGGTGTAACTTTAAGATGCATAATGAGTGCTTAAAATCAGTTTCAGGTGTTAACGTGCAGACAATTCAGGTGTTAGGACCTCCTGCCCAAAATTACTGTGCAACAAGGCCTGCACTTTCAAAACAATATCAGATCTTTTTTGGCATCAAGAACAGTATTTTAAAATGAAATAACATCACAACAAGACGTTATTCCAAAAACAAACAAAAAATGGCTCAAAAAATCTTCAAAGCAAACTTTAAAAAGCACAGTGCCTAGATCTTAACCAAGTTCAATTGAATTTGACCATCTAAATGATCTTCCTTTGAAAAATATAAACAGTGTCATATGTCCACATGTCTTCTGTCAATATTCTGTATTCTTTTGGGGTTAGAACTTTTATCAACTTGCTGCTCAATTACTTTACCTAGAGTCAAGTCTTCTGGTTACATTATTTTTTTATTGCCTCTTGGATGTTCTCAAAAATTCATAACGTAGATTATAGATGCCTTATATCATTGAAAGATCAAATTATTTATCCATTCTGTCACTTTAAAATATTTCTTTAATGAAGAGCATATTACTTGCTTTACTATCAAGTTATACTTTTCACAGAAAACTGCATTCTGGATCAAAGTTAACTATAACTAGGGTGACCACACATCCCGGTTTTGCTAGAACAGTCCCAGATGTCATAGGTTGTCTGGGTGTCATGTTTGATTGGTGAAAATTCAAACAAATATCCTGTATTGGTGCCACCCACCTTATCCACATGTGGATATCCCAGCTCCTTCTGAACACAGGCTACTCACACATAGCAGGGGCAGTATGGGTCTGCTCCCACTTTGCTGAGATGCAGCTCCTGCTGCTAAAGGCTCCATGTGAGAGCCCAGAGCCTGAGCAGCCTGGTTTGTGTTACCATCCCTCTAGGGTCGTGCCACCAGCTTCCTGAAAGCTCAGAGAGGTGGTGGAATTTCCATCCTTGCAAGTTTTTACGACTCAGGTAGACTAAGCCTTGGCTGTGATGATCAAGTTAGGGCTGGACCCACTCTGAGCAGGAGGTTGGACTAGATGACCCTCCGAGGTCCCTTCAAACCTAATTTTCTGATTCTATGAATTCTTTTTTCAATGCTGAGGGAGTGTCCTAACAATGTGGTTGTTTTAAAATGTCTTCTAACAAGAAAGAAGGAACTTAAGTGAGAAAACGTAAATGCACTTTCAATGACACACTTTAAGTTCACACTTTCCGTTCTTAAAACAGGCTGACACAACGTTATTTGTATGCTTTATTCTTCTACATTTTATGTTGCTCATGGAAGCTGATAGCAATAACACAGACCATTTCCAAACAAAGAAACAGTAATCTGCAAGACAGGCAGTGTCTGTGAGTGCTAAGCTTAATTCATTTTTCAAACAAAGTACTGCTGCTGACACTGTGATTAAATGTGCAGCTGCAGAAGGTATGTTCACATACCATTATGTCCGACACAATCATTCCTTCTGTTGTGGTGACAGTTCACTGAAAATTTCAGAGATATTGATTCAAAATTTTCTTCTGTGTGTGTACAAAAAGCAAAGCTATTGCATTAAATATACTAGCCCCACTGTTAGAAGATGAACTGTCTACAGAATTGTCTGGAACAAATGTTGTCACTGTATCGGATGATGCAAACAGGAAGGTAGTAAAGCTAATCCCAATATTGATTCGTTTTTTTAATCTTTTAAGTGGCATGAAAGTTAAATAGTTAGACGTTCACTCCATCAAAGGAAAAACATCTGAAATCATTGTAAATGTTATTGAGAGTTCCATTCAGAAGCATGAGATTGTGCACAAAAATCATCCATTTATGCAGTCATAACACTTACATGAACTTTGGTGGGGTCCAGCATCACAGGAAAACTAACGTTATTACAAAATTGAAAGAAAGGTGAAGCAGAGATTTACTTGGAATTGCTTCTGGGGCCCACGATATACACAACTTTATCCAGAAAAGCTGTGACACACTTCTGCTACAACTAGAAGCACTTGCAGCAAAGATGCATAAGTATTTTCATATTTACACAATTCTTGTAACCAAATTGCAAGAATTCTGTGTACAAATTCCTGC
>NW_005842122.1:1155027-1156916 GCF_000455745.1 Alligator sinensis
TGCTGCTGACTACAAAGTTTTGCTTCAGCATGGCAACAGATGCTTTCTGTCATTACTTCCAGGAATAGAGTGTCTTCTTAAAATGTATAAGCCTTGAAAGCATACTTCATCAATCAGCCTGTAAAAGGACCGGTGCCTCCAGGGGCAGCTGTCACATCCCCTGGTGGCAACTTGACTCCTGTACTATGCTAAGGTACCTTCCCTTTGTTCTCACCTGCCACATCCTATTAATGAAGTTTAGAAAGGGAGACTGGCCAAGGATCTTAAAGTGTTCTGTAACTTGTCCTCTTTACCACAGATCCCTCTCAGGCTGCACTGCTCCCAAGCACTGTTTCCTACTAGATGGGCCCTTCTGGTCCAACCACTGCATTATAGGCTGTTCACAGCCTCAAAACCTCCCCTACAGCTGTGCCCAATATACCTCACAGGTGTTGCCAATCACTCATTATCTAAGACCTGGGTCCTCTGCCCCTCCTGGGCTCAGGCCTCTGTCTTATTTTACCCAAACCTGGGTACTTCACCCATATGGGCTACTCCTGCGCAGAGCCCTGCGTCTCTGACCCTGTTTCCACCTCTTGTAGGCACTGAGACCTTGGCCCTGTCTCTGCCCTCCCATGGGCTATGGGTACCTTCCCCTCTCTGGCTATAGCCCTCCTTGCCCTTTGATCCCTCTTCCTGGGCCCTGACCCTGCTCCTAGACCAGTTAAGATCTCTGGGCTCTTTGACCCCAGCAGGCTCCAGCTGTGGCTCCTCCTTGACATTTTGGCCTCTCTTCCTGGGTCCTGACCCTGATCCTAGGCCAGTTGAGGCCTCCAAGGGTGCAGCCTCCCAGACCCTGCTTGTTCATGCCCCACCTGGACTATGAGTCACTTACCCTGGTCCTCACCCCTCCTGGGCCCCAGGTCCCTGACCCCAGCTCTAGCCCTGGCCTCTATCCTACAGGACCTGGCCCCAATCCTTAGCTATTTGAAATCTTCACCACCCCTACAGTCTGCATCCTTAAACCACTAGTCTTTCTTATCCCAGATCAGACAGTATCAGGAACCTTGCTGCAGCCCTGCTGCTCAGGACTACTTCTCCCCATGGCCCTCAGGGCTAGGCTGCCTGCTCAGGTCAAGTCCTGGACTTCTATTCTAATGGCCCAGCCCCTTTAGGTCATGTGGCTCCTAATTGACACTGGTACACCTGCAGGCTGCTTCTCACATAGCCTGCCTTCTCTTAAAGTAGCACCAAGCTTCCTCCTACACATCCTAAATGTCCAATTCTGATTGTTAATTTCTTTAAAAATGAATGCAGGAAATTTTGGTTGCCATTTGTGCATAGTCAGCTGGAGAATTTTACTCAGGCTATCCAATTCATGGAAGAACAAGAATCTACATCAGCTTTTGAAGCATCAAGAGAGTTATAATTACTGAAGACAAAACTGATCAACAGAAAAACACTGATTTTTTTTTTCCAGTTAATGCAAGAGAAGAAATGAGCCACTTAAGGAAACAAAGAAAGATTACTTGCCCAGATACAATCTTCAACTTTATGACTGCACCATAAATTATTTAACACTTCAGGAAGGTTCTTTTTATGGTACTTCTGGATTTGATTGGATGAACCTTCACCTCTGACCTGAATAATGTTGGGATGTCATATGATTTTGTAGGCAAAAGAGTTGACACTGAATCATTAAGTAGGCTGATAAATGCTGATGGTCTTTCTCACAAATTCTGTGCAATGAAGATTTATGTGGAAGGCAAACTGAAAGAGTGGAGGAAGAAAGATCTCTCATGCAAAAATTGTTGAGTTGAGATATTCAATCATTTCAGTTTTTTTGTCATACCAACAGATAATATTTGGTTGAATATGCTCTTTGTCTACTGGAGACATCTGCTGTACTG
>NW_005842122.1:1156926-1161086 GCF_000455745.1 Alligator sinensis
AGTGTTTCCACAAATGAAGAAACAGTGATCACCTGAGAAAAACCATATCAGTGTATCTAAGATTGCTGCTCTGCTGAATATCAAAGTGAAATTCAGTGAAAACTGCCTAGCATTTTACAAAAAGTTGTAAAACAAAAGTTACTTGAAGAAGATACATTCCTTCAACAAGTACCAGTGGTTTGAGTCCAGAAAGTAGGAAGGACAGAAGATGGAAGAGAACAATGACTGAAAAGTGTAAAAGTCAGCAGTTTGGACTGGATCATGTTCTTGGGCTATTTTTCTATCTTTAAAAAAATATATTATCATAATTTTTGTTACATATTAATTTCCATTTTTGATGGATATCAACATTATGTTATTGTTTACAGTGGTACAGTTCAAATTAAAACAAAAAAAATGTCATTATTTACACTGTTTTTTAATTCTGCTGCCTGCCTGCCTGGTGCACCATGCCATTCTGGCTTCACCTCTGCCTGCAGCACTGCCACTGATTTGGGGTGGGGAAAGCAGGGGGTGAGGGTCAGTGTTCTGGATTTACCATAGCCCCATATGGTCACCCTAATTATAACAAGAAGTGTTGTTTCATTGAATCAGAGTGAAAAATATTTAGGACTTTCATTCTTTCCTAGATACATTGTTTTATTGTGCTTGAATTAGCTACGTAAGTTTGCACTATAGATGTACTTATGTACAATAGTACAATCCAAAATTTGGTCAATTTATTAATAAATCAAACTAATTGATAGCAAATAAAGACCAAATACTAATCCCAAAGAGTGTCAAAGGGAATTTTTCCCCAACTGCCATAAAGCCAGGGTTTGAAATTTGATGAACACACAATAAAAACCAATATCACTAGTTTCTCTGCTATAATTATATTCATTATTTTGGTCACTTTAGTTGGAAAGTGACTGCATTCTTTTTTCCATTTCTATTTGTACAGTACCTAGAACAGAAGCTTTGTCTGCAACTTAGATTTCTGAGTTCTACTGCAATACAAATAATTGGTTATGATTATGGTGATAATGGTAAATCTATGGCAAAGGTATACATGTATTTTTAAATTATTTTTTTACAAAGAATGAAGATTTCAGTTTAAGACTGGATCTAAATTATATAGGCATCTAATGTATGTTTACAGGTTAACAGGTGGACTTTTGTTTTCAGTTACACTGGGGTGACAGCAGCGTAAGCGAGAGCTAAATCTATCCCCAAAAACCTGCCTGAGTGCCCATATGCTACTATTTGAACAAAAGTACAAAATCACCAAGTTATACAATAATAAACTAAAGCAATGAAATCTAAATAAGGAGAACTTAGTACACTGGTATTTAAAGTTTGTGGAGGAGTTGGGAGAGACAACAGTTCTGTGTTTGTATCAATTTTAATGGGGCTGAATTAACATGCATCTGAAGAATCCCGTAAGAGTTATTGAAATATTCAGAATTTACCACCTATTTCCAGAAAAGATTGAAGATGTTTTGTAGCATCTGTGACATCATTGAACTTCCCGTAGCTGAGCAAATCAAAACTCCCCTGGATCCCAGATGAATGAGTTGAACAATTTTAACAATCCCCTATCCCACTCCTTTGCACCCCCCTGCCCCCCTAACAGACAAACAAACAAACCCAAACATATACCAGAACAGTAAGAAAGATGAGAATTGGATGAGCTTACAGGTCAATATAACATATCCTGTATCTTGATATTTCTATTCCAGTCAAAGAAAGGGTGAGCTATAACATCTTTGCAAGTTAACTGTATCCCAAAGGATACCACCCCCATTAAAATAATCCAACATTGTTACATTAATATAGTAGCAACACATTTCAAGAAATCAACAAGGGCCACTGCAAATCTTAATAGAGTTATCTGTACTCTGACATCTCTGTCTTAGTGAAAGCAAGATCACTGATCACTGTGCCACATTGCTTTAGAATAAAAATAATGACATGGAGGAATCATAACAATTCTTCAATAATATGAGGGTACCACTACTTGCATAGTAGTCATGAGGGACCTGAACAGATCATCTAGCCTGACCCCCTGCCACAGGCAGGAACGAATGCTGGGTTCACAAGACCCCAGACAGGTGATCATCCAACCTCCTCTTGAATTTGCCCAAGGTAGCGGCGAGGACCACTTCCCTGGGAAGTTGGTTCCAGATTTTGGCCACCCTAACTGTAAAATATTGCCTTCTGATCTCTAACCTAAACTTATTCTCCACCAGCTTATGATCATTGTTCCTCGTCACCCCAGGTGGTGCTGGGGAGAAAAGAGCTCTGCCTATTTGCTGTTGATCTCCCCTGATGAGTTTGTAGGCAGCCACCAGGTCACCCCTCAGCCTCCTCTTGCTGAGGCTGAACAGGTTCAGGTCCCTCAGTCTCTCCTCATAGGGCCTGTCCTGCTGCCCTATCACCAAGTGGGTGGCCCTCCTCTGAACCCTCTCCAGGCTGGCCACATCCCTTTTGAAGTGCAGCACCCAGTACTGGATGCAGTACTCCAACTGCGTCCTGACCAAAGTCACATAGAAAGGGAGTATCACCTCTCTGGACTGGCTTGAGATGCATCTTTGGATGCATGACAAGGTGTGGATGGCCTTGCTGGCTGCGGTCTGGCATTGGCGGCTCATGTTCATCTTGGAGTCAATAATGACTCCAAGATCCCATTCCGCCTCTGTGCTTTCAAGAGGGGAATACCCCAGCCTGTATGTATGCTGTGGATTCCTTCTCCCAAGGTGCAGCACCCTACATTTGTCTACGTTGAACCATGTTAAACATGTACCCCACTGCTGGCATCTCACCAGGTTGAGTACAACCCATCCACCACTACTCTCTGGATATGCCCCATCAGCCAATTTTTTACCCATCCAACTGTGCAGGCATCAATGCCACAGTTACTTAATTTATTGATGAGGATGGGGTGAGAGACAGTGCCTGCCCATTTCCTCTACTTTCTGGGCCCTCAGTGCCTCCCCCACTAGTCTCTTAAGGTCATTGAAGTTGATCTTTCTGAAGTCAAGGGCTTTAGCCTTGGTGTAAGTCTTTGACACCCTGTGTTGGATAGTGAAATCTGGCAGGTGATAATTGCTATTGCCCAGGTGGTCAAGGACCTGCAGTCCCCTCACCAGGTCACCCCCTGTACCCATAACCAGGTCCAGCAAGGTGTTACCCCTAGTGGGGCTGTGCACTTCCTGGATAAGGCGAAGGACCCATAATAGAGCCAGGAACCTACATGAGCTGTCAGATCTGGCTGTCTGCTCCTCCCAGCAAATGTCTGGGTAGTTTAGGTCACCCATGATAATAACATCCCTTGACCTAGCCACCTCCATAAGCTGACTGGAGAAGTCCTGGTCCAGCTTTTCCCCCTGGTTGCGTGGTGTGTAGTAGGGCCACCTTCAATGAGCTTAGGAGACTAGTGGGGGAGGCTCTGAGGCACTACTTCATATTCAAAAGATCTCATTCCCAAGTGGTGAAATCATCATATTTTTACCAGGAAAGTATAAATATACAGCTTCAACAACAAAACCATAACTGGTAATTTTTTTAGGTATTTCACACATTTGCTCAAAGACCCCCAGCCAATATTTCTTTAAATGAATGGGAGTCTTTCCAGTGAAATATTAGTGAGATTTGGATTGGTCCTTTCAAAAATCTGTGTTCTTTAAATTATAACATCACATTAAATTACCTGGAGAAGAAAGTCATTGTGTGTTTTAATTCATATAAGGAATGGGACAAAAAAAAAAAAAAAAAAAAGAGGCTGCAGATCATGAGAGAGAGTTGGGGAAGTGAAAATCCTGGATCCATGAAAAACATATACATCATTCAAATTAGTTTTAAATACCAAGATTATTGGTAGCTAATTAAAAGCACCCAGAATGTTTCATGTATCAGCATCCCTGCACTGAAAAATGGCAGTGGGGACCTTGGAACTAAAGCTCACTGAACAAACTTTATTCTAAAGCACCCCACCACCATTTTCCAGTGTGGGGATACTGATATACATGGCACTGGAGTCTTCTGGAGTGCATAATTACAGTGTGTCAGAGCAGCCTCCTTGCATGTATATAGAAGCCCATGATTGTGGATCAGGTCTGGCTTGAGCACACATTTGGCAGTGCCAGGAGCCATGCCAGAAACCTGATCTATGTAATTTG
>NW_005842122.1:1161096-1202652 GCF_000455745.1 Alligator sinensis
GGATTGGTGGGCCTGTGGGAAGGCAAGTTTCTGTCAAGGTGTGAAGGGGTTGGAGGGCTAAAATATCCTGGTCAAGATGGAAAGAGTTGAGCCTCAGGATGTATGTGGGCATCAGCAGAGTCAGAAGCACAGGTTATCAGAGCTGTGAGGGGAGATCCAAGAGAGACTGTCCAAGATATAAGCTGATGTCAGAAGCTAGGATGAAGCTAGGACTTAAGAGAACCAGTGTCAAGTTCCAAGTAAGATCCAAGGTCAGGGTCAAGGAAACCAAGTTGAGTCAGGATTCTGGGGAAACCAGGGAGAGCAGGGCCAGCACTGAGGCTCATGGGAGATCCAGGAGATCCAAGATAAGGGTCAGGGAAAGCCAAAGCTAAGTCAGGAGCCAAGACAACCACAGAGCACTGAATGTGAGGCTTCCCAGAACAGAATGAGGCTGTATGAAGGCATGCCTGTAGCCTGAGGCTGAAGGTCTGTTTAAAAGGAATGAGTGGCACTTTCAGCAGTCAAACTGGCTTCAGAGAACTGGGTCAGCCACATTAGCCAGGGATCAGGGGCAGATGTGGTATCTTATGTGGTGCCCAGCCAGGTCTGCTTGATCAGAATTCCTGAGTTGTTTGAGTGGCTGGGCTTTCCCAGCCCTGGGACTGTGCTCTGAATGTATATAGATGTTCCTTATATGGGGATTAACTATTCCCTATCTATGTTAGCTCTCCTCAGGTGAACCATAGCATTGGAAGAGATTTCAAGGGTCATCTAGTCCAACCCACTGAATGAATGCTACTCATAAATCATTTCTTACCAATATTATCAAGTCTTCCTTTGAAAAGTTCAAATATATATATATATTTCTATCACTTCCCTGGGTAGTCTATTCCACTGCCTGACCATTCTAACATGATGAATCTGAAAAAAAAAATCATTGCTAAGACTGTTCTTTTAGAATTTATAGTCCATGGATGGTAACTGACTGTCAATAGTATAACATTAACATTTGTGAACTACCACCCTGTGTTAAAAAGCAAATAATATGATCACATTTAATTCAAGTAACTGAGCTAATGTATCTACTTTACTGGGTAAAAGACACATGCACACACACAAATATTTGTATGTTTATTAGGATTTTTGGTTGTAGCTGTGTTGGTCTAAGGACATAGGAAGGCAAGTTTCTTTAAGTAGATGTGATATCTTTTATTTAACCAACTGAGTGGTTGGAAAGAAGTTTTTAGCAAGCTTTAAAGTGCAGTCCCCCTTCTTTAGGCTGGTATGAGACTCCAAGTAATGAGGGAAGCTAAAAGTGTTACAGGATGTAAGTGACAATGTAAATAGGTAAAAATTAGGAAAACAAAACACAAATCAGGGAAGGAGGGGAGCAGGGGGCAAAACAGCCAAAGGTGAGTAAGGGAGAGATCCTACAGTGGTGGTAATTCAAGGTAGAAAAGAGTCTGTGAAAAAGGAAATGGTTGGAAACTAGGAAGACAAAGGGCAGAATAGGGGGTGGGGAGAGAAAGGTGTAAAAGGTCAGGTCTGGTAGGTACCTGGTGAATCAGATGTCAGCCAGGTTGTAGTGTGTCATAAATCCAATGTCTACACTGAGTCTATGATTTTTTTGTATCCAGTAGATTTATGATATGAAGTTCATAGGCTCATCTCCAAAAGGTATTTTGTAAGTTCCCTTTGAGGATATGAACTGAGAGATCAGTGAGGGAGTGATCATCTTGTGAGAAATCTGCCCCCACAGGTAGTTGGGTATTTTTGTATTTGATAGATTTTCAGTGTGCATTCATTCTGGTGCACAGTTGTTGTTTGGTTTCTTCTACATATTTTCCATCAGGGCAACTGGTGCACTGGATGAGATATTTAAAATTTTTCGAGGTGCACGTGTAAGATCCAGGAATGGTGATGGATCTGTTGTGGAGTGTAGTTACCACAGGGGTGATGGAGATGTGTTGGCAGGCTTTGCATTTCTTCTCCTGGCATTGTCTGGATCCATTGAATGTGGTTTGGGTCATAGTGAGTTTGCTTCTAGTGATGAGGTTAGTGAGGTTCAGTGCTTGTTTAAATGGTAGTATGGGTGGTTCTGGAAAGATCTCTTAAGAACTGGGTCTTCTTCTAGTACGGGTTGTAACTGTTTGAGGATTGTCTATGTAGGTTCCAGGCAAGGGTGATATATCATAACAAGTGGTGTGCAATGTGTGGGTGTTTTCTTTTTGTACAGCAGCAAATATTCATGTGGTATCTGGGTGGCTCTTTCAAAAGTGTGATCTCTCTCACTAGAGGAGTGTCCTTGTTGGATGAAGGTCCTCTTGAGATTTGTGAGGTGGCAATCATGGGTATTCTCCTTGGTGCAAATGTGGTGGTATCAGAGTTTGGCTATAAATTACAGGTTTCTTGATGTGTGTAGGACCACATCTACCATGCTTCAGGAGAACCCCAAATGGGAACTGGCAAAAAAGAAACTGCTGGACCCTGAGATGAAAGTGGAAGGCCCAGGAAGGGCCACTGGAGCCGTCTACCAGGGGGAGAGCATCCCAGCAAATCAGGGGAGTGGCAGATGAACCCCATACAGCCCCAGACATGCTTTAAAAGCATGCGTTGGGTGCATGTGGGGGGCACCCAGCTGCTTCCCGTTTGGCCAGAAGCAACAAGCCAGCTTCAAAAGAAAGATGGCAGCCAGCTGGGGGAGGCTGGCAGGGAAACAGACACACTGGGGGAGACCGGTAGGAGAGCCTGCACCCTGGAAGAGACCAGCACTGGCCAGAGAACCTGACTGCCAAGAGGAATTGTCATGCCGGAGACAGCCAACAACAGCCTGAGAGCCAGCAAGCTGGAAGTCGCTGGCAGTGGGAACAAGGTTGGCTCAACCCAGGAAGCCTGCCTCTGAGAAGGGACAGAAGAGAAGAAGGGCAGTATAAGTCTGGCCAGTCAGAGGAGTGGCCAGCAAGAGGGGCACTGAGGCAAGACCCAGACCAAGGACAACATCTAACTGTAAGTCAGGCAACAGGCAAAGTTTATAGTTATAAGTTGTACATAAGCTTATTATCGAAATACACTGAAGTATTATAATTATGGACACTAAACACCTGGATAACACCTGGTTGGTGAAAGGATGGAGTATAAGGGGAGGTAGGAGCCCTGAGAAGACAGCATTTGGTCTCAACTGAATACTTTAACCCAGGAGAAGCCTTCTTTTCAAAAAAAATAAAATAAAAGGTAGAATCTAAGTCATGGCAGGAAAGAACGGAAGACCTCACTCAGGAGCAGACACCGAGAATATTTAACGATGGTCAAGGAGGTTCCAACAGACAGGAAGTACACACTGGCTTATCTAATTACACCACATCAAATAAGTCACTTGTACAGTGTGCTTAGGGTGATAACTGGTTCTGTGCAAAGCTTTGGTCACTGATTCATTCTGCCCGATTTGGAGGCCAAATCTCTGGAGTCAAATCAAATCAGAAGACCCTTTAATCCCTCTGAATCTAATCAGAACCCTCCAAAATTATTCAGAGAGATTTGGAAAAAAAATCAATGATTTAGATGTAAACACTTTAAATGTTTTCTCTACAGTTTTTCCTTTGGTCTGCCAGGGAGCATGTGAGGGACTCTCCCCTGCCCCCCCAGCTCAATGACTGGTGCCTCCTGAATCTGGGGGAGTACTGGGGGGTCCCCTGTGTGACCCAGAAGTGGACTGGAAGTACTTCTGGTCCACTTCTGGGTCCACTACCGAGTGCGCTGAGGACCCCCTCCCCCCCCGCCCACTCTCCCATGGGACACTCCATCTGCTCCAGCATCTTGACATTCAAGAGCCATGCCTGGCACCTTGAGGTATGTATAAAAAACATTTAATACTCTGTCTATGGCTGAATTGCTGAGACTCTAAATCAGCATCAAATCTTCAGATTTGGATTTGGCCGAATGCAATTGGGACAGTGATCCAAATCAACTAATCGAATCACTGTCCCTGATTTGGGCTGAATCTGAATTGAATATGGCCCATTTCACACAAGCCTAGTACATATGTTTGTTGGTTTGTGGGTTTCTTATTTATAATAGCTTGAATTTTATCATCTTAAATACTTATCATGGTGCCCAAAAAGGAAATGCTGGTGTTGAAGTATTTCAGTGATATGCCTATGCCTGAAGAAGCGTGGCTGCACCCAAAAGCTTGCTATGAACTTTTTTCCAATTACTCAGTTGGTCTAATAAAAGATCTAAGAAAAGACATCACATCTACTCAAAGAACCTTGCCTGCCTATGTACATTTATTACACACACATACCTCATATCAAGAGAGATTTAAAATTAATCGGGCAGTCGCTGTATGAGAAATGTAGGGTGCATCTACACATGATGCTACTGTTGCCGTAGCATCTGTGGACATCTACACATGACCAGCAGCTACTACAGTATAGTGCACCACTACAATGACATGCTCCCCCAGTATAGTGCACCACTACAGTGAAGTAGCTGCTAAAAATAACTATGCACCGCACGTATGAAGTAGTACAGGCTGTTACTGTGCAATGATTTAGTACTTCCAAAAGGTAGTACTAAATCACAGTGTAGTAACATCACTGTAGCGACACATGTAGACTCAACCGTATACTTTGTATTTATGTAAAAACAGCTACCTCCCCAACTATTTCAAAGTGCATAGCATTCATTAAAAGTTTACTTTTCATTCCATCCAGGAAGAGCACACACCAACTGCTGAAGCTTCCTTAGCCTGATGAAGGGTTTTTGAACTCGAAAGCTTGCTTAATAACTATTCTCCAACCATTTGGGTTGGTCTAATAAAAGATATCAAATTCACCCAAGGAACCTTGTCTACCTATGTCCTTAGACCAACACGGCTACAACCTAAACCCTTGTAGCATTCATTAATGAATTAATTTTCATAACACATCTGCGAGGCAGTGGATATGTCTACGTGTGTGCCTAACCGATCAGTTGTTACTGAGAAGTCATCCAGTACTTGCAAGCTTGCAGGCATTAGTAAGTACTAAATGACTGTGCAGTAACTGCTGTTATGTTATTTTGACCCTACAGCGCAGTAGTGCCAGCATCACAGTTCATGCCCACCAACACTATGTCACCATAGAAACAAGCTATGTCACCATAGCTCATCGGTATGGTAACATAGCGCCTCGTGTAGATGTGCCCAGTGAAATATTAATGTCCACATTTTGAGAAAGAAGTAATGACACAAGAAAAAAAGAGTGGAAACAGTCCTATTGAAATCAGAAGTGTGCCACTGACTTCATTACATTCAAGATTTTACCCTACCTAATTTTCCCCAGACCATGCAATAAGACAATGACTGAGTGAAACTCCATAATCTCTAGACTTCCAGATTTGGGTCTTACCAAAACCATGCTTCTTTGCATGGTGTATAGCTCAACAAAGTTTAGAGAGATTGTTTTGCACAGCAATGAAATTACCTAGAAGTAGCAGAGCATGTCTGGAATTTAGGCTCCCACTTTATATTATTTGTATTTATTTTGCTTTGAATTAAGTCCAAATGCTACTAGTAGGTGAACTTTTGATAAAAGCTTCCATTGATCTATTTTTTCCTTTTATTGAACAAGAAAAAAATGCTTTGAAGTTATAGCATATATGAGTAACTTTTGTTGCCCTTTTCCAGTGAATATGTTAGCACAGAATAAGCAGTAGTCTACTTTTCTTTTTCTTTTGTTCTCTTACAAAACACACTTTATCAAGCTTAACAATAATGCCCCCTTTCATTTCACATTTAGAGTGCTTTGATCTGTAGTTTGAATACTCCCTTAATGGATATGTGCAATTTCTTGGTCATATTCTTTTGCATGAACAGAAGCAGCTGCCTTTTAAAAAGACAATGACAGGTTGGAATACTTTTAAAAACACTATTAAAAAGCAAAACACGGGAGCTAAAAAATGGATGGCGAGCCAACTATTTTCTGCCTGACTGAAACAGTAAGAAGTTTGAAGAGCAAACAGTGGCAAAGTAGAGACAGTGGTATCCTAACCTCTCTTTAACTATTTATTCATGAAAGGCATGCTTCACTGTCAAATTTGTAATTCTGTGTTGATACTACTTTTGGAATTTGCATTCAATGACATTTTGATTATAGTATTCAAATTCATGTGCCCTTAAAACTTTGCCATTTATTTTGTATGCAAAAATCTTTCAGTTAAATGTCCCTATTTCCATTTTCCTCTGGATTCCTCTGAGACTATGCAGGTAAAAGTAACTGGGATCTTTTTTCTTCCCCCCCCAAATATTGTCAGGTACAAAGAATTCAAATGATAACTATTGTATTAAGCACCAGCTGTTTAATTCTTAGCTCTAAATTATAGCAATGAACAAATCATCTATGTTTTTCTTATGGTACAATTTGATCATTATATTTTCCATTTTAAATCCAAAATCGTATTAATGTTAATGTAAAATGCCAGCTAGAACGGCACCCTCTTTTTATCCACAGAATGAAAAGGCAGTTAATAACAATGCATACTTTTGGACTGTAGGCATGATCAATAGCCTTTTAAAAATAATAATGGGTGTTCAATACCATGGGATAATTCACAGGTATGAAGTCAAGCAGGTAGTACTGTTTGCAGGCCCAAGGCACTGGTATACCTATTCAGTTTCTCTAGATCATGGGGGGGGGGGGAACCCACTGAAATTGCTTTTTACAATAAACAGCATCAAGATTTAATATTTAGACCTATTATTCCATGCAATTCTTTTTCAATTGTGGCTGCCCATACATGTGCACAGAGGGGTGGGGGAGGGGAGAGGAGGGAGGGTGTGTGTGCATTTTAATTAGAGTTGTTCCCAGGCATACCCACTAATTAAACCACCTCACTGTCAGGTTTATTAAGCCACCATGTGTTTAAAAATGGCTGAGGGATGCTTTGTCTAAACTTCATTTGATGAGGCTGAGATAAAGCACCCCATGGCCATTTCAAAATGTGTGGAAGCTTAATACATGTGATATTGCAGTGACGCTGGAGCACTCTAATTAGAACACCAGCAAGCACGTGTCTAGGTAATCTATGTGTCTGCAGCAAACTGAAATCACCATACTAATTATGCCATGTTTTCTTTTTTCCTGACCATTCACTGCAGACGTAAGAGTATGGTTTCCAAAGTTACTGTGAACACAAGGTATACCTGAAAAAATTAGAATTAAATTTGAAAATTATGTTTTTTTATATTAATTTTAATGTGTGTGTGTTTATACACAATATACATATACATACATAGTATACACATACACACATTTAACTTTGTAAACTTTCATATTATATATATATGAAAATTCCTGACTGAATATTGAAGAAGTGCTATTAAATGTATATAATTTACATTGTTTTGGGGGAAGAGAGGAATATTCTGTTAGCTCCAAAATCTTCTGTTAGCTAAAAGGAATTAAGCACTCTGGTCCCAGTCCAGCATGTGCATACCTTTCAATCCAAGTGAACCCATTGACTTGAAATTTAATATATGCTTACATTCTTTGCTGGATCTAGGTCAAAGTATAAAGAGCTGTAAAGGTTTAGTGCCCAGTTTTCAATGATCTGTGTACAGGAAGGACCCCATCCATAAACAGAATCTGCTAAAATCAGTGGGAATGTGAATTTACCCAGAGGTTTGCTTTTGCAGGGCCAATTCTAGGATTAGAGTCTAATATTTTGGAAAGTTTGATTTTACTGACTCTGGCTCTTTGAATTTCATCAACCTTTCACATTACATAGAATTGTTCAGCTTTCCAGTGAATAACAATCTGTTAGCATTAAAGGAGATTGATTAATTTGGAATCTATGGTGACTATTATGTCAATGAAGCAAAAAAGATCAGAATTTTTAATTAAAACTATTGGAGAGTAGAAATTGTTCATGATTTATGTTTTATGTAGATCTTTACAGTCTTAGTATCTTCTAAATAGAGCAATTTGTTTTAACTTTAACTTTTAAATTTTTGAAATAATTTTAAAGGACAACTATACTTATTGCTTTATCTTCTGTTTCACATATTAGATTGCCCTTTTTAAATAGAACTTTAATTTTCAGTAGGTTATTTGATTTGAAAAGAAAATACAGGGAGTTTTCAACATAGTATTTGCCAACTTAAAAAAAATACTTTATAGTTTTCAGTAGAAAAATGGAAAAATAAATCATAGTTATAAATGTCATTGTGTAAGCTAATTTTAAGATTTTAAAAAGGCCTTTCTCCAGACTACTACTGTGTTTAAAAAACCTGCAATTACAAATAGATTTTATTAAGAAGCATCTCCAGAAATCACATTCTAATTCTGAGATATCTTGAATGAGAGTTCAAAAATGTATGTGCCTAGCACAAATGAGAGTTTTGAAATTGAGCAACTTCTTCTATTAAGAGAATACACACATACATGTATATTCTATAGCCATACTTTTTCCCCTATAAAATCACCCTAGTTAGAAACATTCTTGTCAATGAACAAAACCACTGGGAAAGCCCACAGCTTCTCATAAAACATGACATCATAACGAGTTGCACAGCAGTTCTTCCAAATTTAAATTGGCAATATATTCAATTATTAATTGCATTTGTCTGATAACTCCCAGTAGTAGTAGTAAACACATGATTCCTGCTAGGTGACCGAAAATGAAAATGCTTGCTTTAAGCATTCTCTATCAAGATCATGGCTGCACAGGGCATGTATTCAAAGCAAATACAGTAAACAGTTACTAGATCACATATCAGGTTTTATATATTATATGAAAAATGAATATTCAGATTTTTAGTTTGCAAGGTGCCATAGGCATACCATAGATATTTCCTATGCAATAATAAATACAAGAAGAAAATAAGAGCTAATAAAAATGTTGTGAACCTAAAAATGAAAAAAAAAAATCAAAACCATCTTTCTTTTTATGTACATAATTAGAGTCCCTGTTACAGAAACACTGAAATTCCTTCAGATGACTGACAACCCTGAAAGTCTTACTGACACTCCTAGAACACTCTGTCATTTATTCTCCTTCAGTCCAGTTGCATTTAACAAACTGTCTTTCAGTTTCTTATTATGAATACATTTAGGCATCTAACTAATATATTATTCTTGATATGTATTCACCTTGAGCAGTGTATATCATTTAAAATAAAAGACAATAAAATTTAAGGCAGAAATCAAGGGGCAGTTTCATCTCATGCTTAACAAAATATAATCATGCTAAGGAGTCTGAGGAAAGTGTGAGGTGATGTTGAACAAAGGCTCTAAGTATTTTCCCTGTATCAACTTGTAATGTTATATACGGGTTCATTTCTGTACAGAAGTGGTAGACTGGGGCTGTCATGTCTCTAGCACACATTGTGCTTCCCAGAGCTCCTAGAAAGTATACCTGGCACATCAAACTTTTAGTGTATATTCCATTTCCAGTCTAGCCAGTGATATTGTCTATTTAAGAAAATGTCCCATCGTTCTTATGACCTTTTTAGGGCCTGATTGTGACACAAATCATCCCTAGCTGTTTCACTACTTCTACTGCTTAAAATTATGCTATAACAAACACTTCAACTCCCTTAAAATGCTAAAGTTCTTATGCACTCTGAAAACCTGAGATACCAATTATCAGCCATCATGAATAACAAGTATACTCTTTAGAGGACTAGTAAATCATGGAAATAAAATACATCATAATAACATTTGTTTTATCAGAGTAAATCCTCTAAAATGCACTATATACACTGCATATGAAAATGTGTAGTTACCCATTATTACTGATATTACATAATTACTTTAAACACAGACATCTGCAACAAAGGCAGTATTACTTTTTATCAGATATATTAAATTAAAAACCCATGAACCATTGCTGCGTTCCATTTATCGAATATGTAGGTCTCTTTTACATGGTTCTCAATGGGAACTTTGCTTCATTAAAAACAGAACACTAGCTCCAATTCTTATTTATTCCTTTATTCCTGTTTTCATAATTGTCTTCCCTCTCATAACTGCCTTGTTCTGTATAATGGATTGAAGAATCTTGAAGCATTTTCCCATGCTTTACATCATCACCCACTTAAGTCTTTGGAACTTACCCCTTCTCTTCTAATATAGCAGCTATGTCTGCTATAATGCAAAATAAAGTTGTGTTAAAACAGCTTATGTACTGTTGCTTTATACCGCTACTTAATACAAGAAAATAACATCCTTTATTCTATAGATTCCTACATCTGGAAGTGACTTAGTGAATGATGAGGATGCTGTTCTGCTGGTTTTGCTCAGAGTTGTATATGGCCTCAAGATATAAAATTACTAACTCTCTAAACATGACTTAATGAGGGGAATGAAGCACCTGAAGGAATGAGGCCACATCACACTAGCTAATATCTTTCATGAAGCCAAACCCTTCTCATTACCACATGGATGCTTTATTTCTGTTCCCATTTCCCCCACTCTCTCACCCAACACACTCATCTGAGACCCAGCTAATGGTAAGCATATTTTAACATGCAATGGTTTCCTTTTTCTTCTTAAATGCATATATTGAAATAGTAAATCAAACTTTTTTTATTTATTTATTTGTTATTTTTATTTATTTATTTATTTATTTATTACACACATGATATGTAAGCATGTGCAAACATAATATAAACATGCACGACTCAGACCTAAGGTGACAAGAGGCAGCCATATCTACAGTTTAATGGGAGTTGTGTTTGCTTGTATCAGCTCTGAAGTTGACCAGGCTCTGAGCAGTTTCCTCAAAAACACATGAGCAGCTGTCCCTGATTTTAGCAGGTCCAGTCATGCTCTAAGAATACTGAAACAACATGAAAAGCAACTTTCAGATCCAAGCAATCTCCTTTCTGTGTCACAAGACTCTTTTTTTCAGTAACAAAGAACCCCCAGTGAGGACCCTTTGAAATAATTCAAGCACTAATGCTTTTTTTTTTAAATGTTCCCCACACTGTATGTGTCTGGGGAAAATGTGTTGCTTGGAGCAAAGCCATTTCATTTTTGAAGGTGATGATGTTCAAAGAGATGACACTATTAAATGTCCCAAACAGTGCCAGAAAATATCTAAGTGGCAATTTATTCTCTTTTTGACAATCCCTCCCAAGCAAGGATGATCGTCTTCCATGATTGAAGGAACACGCCTGTGCTCGACTTCTTTTATCATGGACAAGCTGCTGCACATCAGTTTCCGCATGACTCTTGAAAGAACGGGACCTTGATCCAATAGCAAGGAGACCAAGACAACTGGGGATCTTGTTCCACTGCAGCCTTCAGCTGCTTTTGCAGTCATTGAGATTCTAACATCTTCCATCTGCTCTGCCATTGAGGATTTGTAAATCCATGGCTGGGGACTGGGCAGACTTATTATAGTAGTGACCTGTACTTGCCATGTCACAGCACCGTCAAATGATATATATGGCTTTTTAGGAGGGAAACCATTGTCATCTGCTGTCCTCACCACATCCTGGTGGTGCTGCTGCTCCTTGGTCCTCAGCTGCTTATTCAGAGTTACCCCTGCTCATTTCACAGCTAACCCTCCCTAAAGGTTATTCCACTATCCGTCACCTGTGGACATGCTGGGTAACAGTACGGTTTTGCCCCACAGAGTGGCAATTCAAAGTAGTGTAAAATGAAGGTTGAAAGAAAGGAGGATTTTTTTTACTATTGTACAGACTTCTTGTGAGCTGGATAAGGTCTAGATCACTGTCTGCCTAGAATTCAAATTAATATCATTCAAACACTATTTTTTGTATGACTTCATTCTTTTCTTGCCTAAGAATGTCTTACCTAAGCTGACATAAATCCAAGACAAGGAATATATAGAATTACTTTTTGCATACAACTAAATATTGAGATACAAGCTATTCAGAAACCTTTTAGAACCATGTATTTAATACCTGGGAATATGATTCCAGATTAAACAAGTCATGTCTTCATTTCTTTGTACTCTGCTTACCCTGTTTCAGGTCCTTTCTGTTTGAACATGTTAAACAGATTATATCAGTTGCCAGTTTCCTCAAAATAGGTCTAGTGCTAGAAAACTAATTGAATGGTAGGTCTGGATTGAGGTGAGCCATCAGATGTACATAGGGAAGCCTGAATTGTGCTTGAGTTAACACGCACAAATCCATCGTTCCCAAATCATACAAAGTGCTTTGCATGTTTTCTCCATTAAGCAATTGCTTTCTTCTGTGTGTAAGCATTGCAGGAGTAACATAGCCAGCGTAATGATTACATTAAGAGATTTGTTATCTGTTGTGTATACTTAATTGAGTATATATATATTTTTCAATTTGCATACAATAGGTAAGATCATACAAATGAATGCTGCAGCTTACATGATCTAAATACGTGAGACTTTTTCTATTTGTATTCATTTTTGCTCTTGGAATGAGGTGGTTTCTGTAGGACCAAAGATACAGGCATGACTTAAACCCAGCACATGTGAGATGTACCCAAGCAGGTTCCATTACAAACATAGGAGTGGAGATGATGCGCACATCCCCATGAGCATGCATGTTCAGTTATCTTGCAGTTCTGCAAACATCTGCAGCACCACAAACTACATGTACCACATGTGTACATTTTCACCGCACTGCTAATTTGCAGCTCAGCAGGGAGGTTTTTTTCCCCCTGGGAGATCCCAGTGTCAAAAAAAAATTTGCACCCCCAAAAAAA
Source organism: Alligator sinensis (assembly GCF_000455745.1). Lineage (NCBI taxonomy): Eukaryota > Metazoa > Chordata > Crocodylia > Alligatoridae > Alligator > Alligator sinensis. Next base: position 1,173,771 of record NW_005842122.1, read on the forward strand.
GCGCCCAAAAATGCTGCATGTGGCTGCAGCATGTACCACTTCAAACTGGAGTCTGGCCAGCCAGAGCCACAATCCAGCTGCTGGCTAGCCTCTGCCTGTCCGGATCATTGTGCTGCAGCCCAAAGAAGCCCCCAGGCTCTCAGGCAAGTTGGCTGGTGCCAGCCCAGTTCTGGCCCCAGCCTCCCCTTCTTCATCTGGGGCATTTTACTGCATGCCAGAGCAGGTGAGCAAAGGTGTGCCTGGGGACAACTAGCAGTGGCACAAATATGTGCTGCTGCTGTTTGTCCCCAGGGAAATGCACATTCCTACTTATGGGGATGTGCCTGATCTGTTTTTCAAGAGAGCGAATAGCTAGAGTAATTTGTATACTAAAGGACTTGCAAAGCAAAACTGGGAAACATACTTTACTGAGCCAAAGGTTAACCAAGCATTTTGCATATTCTCTTACTGGTCACTCTAAATGTTATATAGAGGAAGTTTGGTGTGATAAAATGTTTGCTATATGCTATGTTCAAACAGGAAGCAGGTAAATCATCTTTGCTTTGTAAATTTTAATAAATAAGTGGTGTTCGTGCTTGTTATTTACCTACCTACAAATTTTAATGAATATTTCTAGTGCTAATTGCTGATTTTCTATATTTAGAGAGAACAGGCACATATGGAGATAATAGCACAATGTGATATTTATGAGGTGCCAGTTCTCTTATAAATATAGAAATAAAGTAATTAGCAGTAGAAATATTCACTGAAATTTCAAAACACTCTTTGGGATTCAAAATTAATTGAGCTAAAGTTGATTATCCTTGTCATAAATTAATATTTTGGGGATTTAGAAGTTGACTCACTAGAGAGGTGTTTTCAACTTCAGAGTAATTTAAATAAAAAAACATTGGACATAGTGAGCATTTCTGTTAAAAGAAAAATACCTCAAATACCGATTACAAGTACTTAACAGTGAAGGTAGTTGCTACCACGTTGGTAATTTTCAATCGATTTATTGTTTCCCCGCTATATAAATCCAATCCACTATCTCTAACAAAGGGGGGAGGGGGGGTGATTTGGAAACTGATTGTGTTTGTATGTTTTCAAGGAAAACTATGAATCCAAAGCATTGATGGCAAAACTAGAAACCTACACTTTACTGGTGGATACACTAATTACAAAAAATAAGATGTGGGACTTTGACCCCTTATCTTAAACAATACCAACTATTTTCCAAGCTCTTAACTGAACAAAGCCTCTTTAAATAAGATTATCACTTCTCATGTACACTGGATTGTGTGGTAATACAATATTATGGTCATCCAGTGATTTTTTGTGCCCTTCCCAAACATCAAGTTCAGCAAGACTCAAATTGCTGAAAGCCAGGAAAAAAAGTGTTATGCTTTAGAGATAGAGTTAAGGTTCATCCAACTAAACTTTGCCTCCCTCTGGCAGCAAATCCAATGGGATCTATCTTGAATCACTACAGCCATTTTTATGTTTCTGATCAGACCTGGTGTGAGGCAACTCTATTCTTATATAATGCAAAGGGAGAATTAGACCCGTTGTAACAGCCAGTAATCTGAGCCGACAGCTGGCTAGACCTAATCAACAGGACACACTAAGGACTGGGCCAGATTTTGAATGCACACCTTTATAGAGTTTCTAGAGCTCAAACACCTGAATCAGTGCTAAGGGGAGCCCACAGCCCCAGATTCTCTCTGGAGGGCAAGCACAACCAAACTTACCCTCCAGAGGGTAAGCACAACCAACTGAGTAAGACTCATATTTCTTTTGGTTTTCAGCAGGTTACAGTGATGATTCTCATCTTATTCCACAACATCCTGTGGTAAGAGTACTTTTTCTTACAAGCATTAAAACTAGGTATTTCCTTCAAAGTTTAAGATGAAGGGAGAGTGGTGTAACCACCAGGATTACAGGTTATTCTGGGTGAAAACATCTTCTGTCCCTATTGTTGAAACCTCGGCCACTGATCAGAAAGAAAATCAACGTTCACTGATGCAGAAAATTAGCAAGAGAAAGAGCAGCTCTGATGCCTAGTAGTCGGGGCACTTATCTACCAGAGGTGGAGATCTCAGTTACACGTCCAGGACTACTTATCCAATAACTAATGTGAAGACATTAAAGTACTCACACAACACTTTCTTCTACCATATCCTCTAATGAAATTAAACAGCACAAAGATAATGGATAAATATATACTATAAATAATCAGCAGTACAAATAATAAATATTGCAGCAAAAGGAGACCTCCTCATCCTTCATTACTGTGACAAAATATGGTGAATTGATCAGAATTTTATAAATATTAAAATGGCACCAAAATGTTGAACTGATTAGTTTTTTTCCCCTCTGCAAAGATAATATGATAAAGGTGAATGCTTTATTAGTGTTAAGGATAAAATCCCTTTCAAAGAATTATGATGCAGTTCTCTATTCAGAATTTTGCTTTCTATTATACATATGCAAGTTCCATGAACCTCAGTGGACGATGGGGTTCCCAGATCTCAGATGTTTGAAGTTTGCTATCAAATTTATTGCCTACTAGAGAAGGATAATTACTGAGGCAGTATTACTAGTTCTATACTTCAGGTACAAGTAGTGTTGTTTTATCTAAAGAATGGCATTTCTGTCTTTTTGTTTCACCATTTTTCCAGAACAATTACCTGTGGTTATCTTTCAAAGTCATTTATTTTCAAAGCCAAACTTGAGACTCATTATGGTCTGTGACTACATTATTAAAAATAATTACAAATGATCAGTATGAGAATATACAAGTTTAACAGGAAAATATTTACTTTTTCACAAAATTAAAGTTAACATAAATTAATCACTTCTTGAGCTGTCTGTTTAGCTAAGCAAGAGTGCAATAAATCATAATGTGATTATTTATGCTAAACAGCTTTGGTTTTATAAGTAGCTCATTAAATAAATTCTTATTTAAGTTAAATGTTCTAGAGATTTTATTTTTATTAAATGCTATCTATGTTCACATGAACACATTCATATATCCATTTTCTTAATAATTTTCAAATAATCTTACCCCTAAACAATCAGAGTGAACTAGTGCTTTTTTTTTTTCAAATCACACCACTGACTCCTAATTGATGAATATTTCTGTCTATAAAAGATGATGGATTAATAAGCTTTAAAACTGAGTGTACGTAGCCAGTGAACAATAAAACCATGAGTGGGGGCAATGAAAAATTCCTGTCATTCTAAGTGGCCATGAACTCCCAAGCTGACCTTCTAAGAAAGATAGGAAGAATAAGGTGTATTTCAACCTCTAAAACTGCATTATGTTGAATACCATGGAAAAGAGTCACATTTATCAAGAATCTTTATGAGGACAAGCAAAGTAATACAATTCATTACAGAGAGTTTGCTTTAAATATACACCTTTGCTTATTTGAGATTTGAAATATGCCAAAAGTGAGTGTATATGTATATAAAAATCTGAGATAATGGCAATAGTATTCACAAATGAGTTTGAAAGCATCTTGGGTGTGATGAAGCAAAGCCACATTATAAACTGCTATTTCCATGTCAGAAAGGTATGTCAAAACATTATTTCTATGGGTATACATGCTAAGCAGAGGGATCATGTTAATATATAAAAAACAGGAAATCTCCTTCTCTATAAGTCTAAAAGAAAAAGTTCAGTACTATGAGGAAGAATCCATCAAATTAATGTAGGATAATCTACTACTATAGATGCTATAATTCTATCTGTACATTCAGCCTCCACAAGCACATACTATGCTTCTAAGGAAGATGATTCCAGTAGCAATATTCATTTCTCTAAATGTTTTAGAAATTTGTGGAAAAACACAAAGGCCAGATCCAGATGTGCAGGCACATCCAGTTTGTGGCATCACAAAACTCTTTGAAGCACCACAAGCCACACACATTGCATGTTAAACCATTTGTTGCATTGGTAATTAGCAACACTGGGGCAAAATTTGATAATGGGATTTCCCAGTAACAAAAAAACCCAAAACAAACAAAAACCAACCAAACAAAAAAACCCTGGAAAAAAAAGCAGTACAAAGCACACCAAAGTGCTGCATGCTGGAACAAGCACAGAGACAAAGGCAGGGCTGCCTGTTCCCCTGTCTCTGTGTGTTGTGGAGTCCCAGCCAGCTGTGCCCTGTCTGGCTTGGGCACAGGGTGCCTCAAGATGGGGGAGCAGGCAGCATTGGGCTGCCTGCTGCCCTGTCTCCACATGCCTGTGAGCTAGCCCTGCGCTGAGGCACCCTGTGCCCCAGACAGCCAGCCTGCACTGTGGAGCAGCAGAACAAAATTCCCACTGGAAACCGCATGAGCAAGGGCATGCATTGCAGCACAAAGTAGCACCACAAACTTGTGCCACTACTATTTCTGCTGCTGCGAACACACATCCCTTCTTGTGTGGACATGGCCAAAGTGTCCAAGGGGTAAGAAAACGTACAGAGTCAAAAAGACTCAGCTTATTATAGTTATGTAGTTTTCCTTTCTAATGTAGAGTTGTTAATGTTACAAAAAAGCAAACACTCAAAGCGTTGGGTACCGTTAAAATTAAAAAGTCAGTTGTATGTTTTAATTCATCCTACTTGTGTCTATTTATTATGGATCGTAAATTAATGGAAGTTTTTATTTTAACCTCTCTGTGGGCACATCTACACATATGCTTTACTGAGGAGTTAACTAACAAGCTCCTCTGTAAAACATTACAATTTACACATGGACCCATATTAGGGAGCAGTAAACTAAACTAATCAACTCTGCTCTAGGATAGTAATGCCCAACACAAGTACTAACTTATGGCAGGGTATTTATGTGTGCTCAAATATACATGTAGACTGTGACAGGGGCTGGCTAGGACATGAGATTGCTACAGCATGGGGGCTGCCTGCCAGCTAGTCCCAGACTGTAGTGCCCTTGTGCCCCAGCCAGCCTCAATGATGCCCAACACTGCCACCTGGAGCCAAGCCCCTCCCCAAGCCACCTGCTCTGGGCGAGTTGCTTCTGGGTGCAGCATCTTCATGTGTGCCTGGGACTGCCCCAGCTTGAATTGCTGTGGTACCAGGCACACATGAAGATGCTGCACCATAGTTTATTCAAGTGCATTAATATTATGTGTAGATGTATACCCTGTAAAATCCCTATCTGTGAAAGGGCATAATAAAGACCTCAGTGTGAAGCATCTGGATATTGTAGTGATAGGTATCCCAGAAAGCTCCAAGAGGAAATTAATAATTCTATGTCCAACACAGAATTAAATAGTGTGCTACAAGGCAGGTTTGGATTCAGATACTAAAAAATAGGAGAAAACAAAATATTTAAGAGCAGCTTATTTAGTAAACACTGTCTGGCCCATGAACACAGTGGGAGAGAACTATTAGTGGGATGGGAGGAAGAGAAAGTAGTAATAAAAATGAAAGCTTTATTAGCCAAGCTAATTCTAGAATCTCCTGATTTTAAAACTTGTCTTTGGAACCTTAATCTACTGTTAAGGTAATACTTTTTTTTTTTTTTTTTTGGGGGGGGGGGGGGAGGAGAGAGGAGGAAGGAGGTCCAAGGTGGGAAGAGGGAAAAGATGAGATGGCCATATGTAATTTCCAAGACTCTTCAAATAGCAAACTGGGGGGGGAAATGCTTTGAGAAAAATAAGTCATGAGGAAGAAAAGAATGTGTAGATTAATTTAATAAATATCAGCCTTTTGATTTAGTAGAGTAACTGATAAGAATAAATAAGGTTGTCATTATTTTTGTGGGCCAGAAGCTATGGGATGATGAGACACATTTTCCATTAAATATTATACTATTGAGTAATAGAATGAGGGTGTTAAAACTGGAATCCTGAAAGCCATTCCAAGTTGTGGAGGTATGCATATGCAAGTGACCACACCTCCAGCATGACCTTATCCCATTGTTTCTCTGCCTGCCTTCCAACATCTCCATCTTGTGCTACTCATATTAGGAAGACCAAGGTAGAGATGGAACTCAGGCGAGTATCCATAATTAAGGACAAAAAAAAGTCCTTTTTCAAGTACATTGGAAGCAAGAAGAGGGCACCAGGCAATGTAGGGACCCTGCAAGACACAAACAGTAATCTTGTGGCCACGCCAGACAAGAAAGCTGATATTTTAAACAGTTTCTTTGTCTCTGTTTTCTTGAACAGGGACATCCCACCTACCAGAGGTAGGGACAATCTTGGGGATAGCTCTATCAAGCCTTCAGTCAGTGCAGATGCAGTTAGGGATCTTCTGGAAGGGTTAGACATTTTTAAACCTGCAGGTCCAGATGCCCTCCACCCAAGGGTGTTGAGGGAGCTGGCAGGGGTCATCGCGGAGCCCTTGGCCCGGCTGTATGAGCATTTATGGTCATCTGTCCAGGTCCTGGGGGATTGGAAACTGGCTAATGTGGTCCCAGTTTTCAAGAAAGGGAGGGAGGAGGACCCAAGTAACTATAGGCCTGTAAGCCTCATCTCAGTGCTCAGGAAGATCTTGGAGAGGATCATCAAGGAGCACATCTGTGGGGGGCCTACAGGGGAGATCACGCTCAGGGGCAATCAGCATGGATTCATCAAAGGCAGGTCCTGCCAGACCAACCTGATTGCCTTTTACGACCAAGTAACTAAATCCTTGAATGATGGTGTCACTGTGGATGTAGTCTTTCTAGATTTAAGAAGTCCTTTGACACGGTCTCTCACCCCATCCTCATCAATAAATTAAGTGACTGTGGCATTGATGCCTGCACAGTTGAATGGGTAAAACACTGGCTGATGGGGTGCACCCAGAGAGTGGTGGTGGACAGGTTGTACTCAACCTGGTGAGATGCGAGCAGTGGGGTACCCCAGGACTTGGTCCTCGGGCCCATACTGTTTAACATCTTCATCAGCAACTTGGACGAGGGGGTGGAAAGCATGCTGTCCAAGTTTGCTGATGATACTAAGATATGAGGCGGGGTGAACACACTTGAAGAGAGAGAGAGGCTGCAACTAGATTTAGACAGACTACAAAAGTGGGCAGACGAGACTAGGATGGGGTTCAACATAGATAAATGCAGGGTGCTGCACCTTTGGAGAAGGAATCCACAGCATACATACAGGCTGGGGAGTTCCCTTCTTGAAAGCACAGAGGAGGAAAGGGATCTTGGAGTCATTATTGACTCCAAGATGAACATGAGCCGCCAATGCCAGACCTCAGCCAGCAAGGCCAGCCATACCTTTTCATGCATCCAAAGGTGCATCTCAAGCTGGTCCAGAGAAGTGATACTCCCCCTCTATGAGACTTTGGTTAGGCTGCAGTTGGAGTACTGCATCCAGTACTGGGTGCCGCACTTCAAAAGGGATATGGCCAGCCTGGAGAGGGTTCAGAGGAGGGCCAACCGCTTGGTGAGAGGGCAGCAGGATAGGCCCTATGAGGAGAGACTGAAGGACCTGAACCTGTTCAGCCTCAGCAAGGGGAGGCTGAGGGGGGGCCTGGTGGCCACCTACAAGCTCATCAGGGGAGATCAACAGCAAATAGGTAGAGCCCTTTTCTCCCCAGCACCACCTGGGGTGACAAGAAACAATGGTAATAAGCTGATGGAGAATAGGTTTAGGTTAGAGATCAGAAGACAATGTTTTATAGTTAGGGTGGTTAAAATCTGGAACCAACTTCCCAGGAAAGTGGTCCTCACTCCTACCTTGGGCAAATTCAAGAGGAAGTTGGATGATCACCTGTCTGGGGTCTTGTGAACCCAGCATTCATTCTTGCCTGTGGCAGGGGGTCAGCCTAGATGATCTGTTCAGGTGCCTCCTGACCCTATCTACTATGAAACTACTATGAATCTATGAAACATTCACCTTTTCCAACTTCTCTCTCATTCCTTCATCCCATGCAACTTTATATCTTCACCATGCTCAGTCTCGCTCCTTTTTCCAGGTCCAATTCAGTTTTATCTGACATCCCAGAGAGGGCACATAGGAAGCATACAGCTATTTGGGGAGGTGAGGGGAAGTTAGATCAAGTTAAAAAGACCATCTGATCTAAGGTAAATTGGGATGGCAGGGGCTAAGGGGGGTTTGGAAGGGATTGGGGAGACAAGCAGGCTTGGGAGGTCAGGGTGAACAGGGAAGGGAGCTCTTGCAAGCCTAATTAATTAATTAGGATGGAAGGGGTGGGCAAGACAGATAGATGACTACTGAAGCTATTCCAGTTTTCAAACTAGAATTTATTAAACACACACAACTAGAACAAAAGAGGGTATATTTACATAGGCCTTTGTGTGTAGTGTATCTGAGCACTGTGTGGCGGTTTTTCTGGTGTTTTCTCTGCTATCTTCCTAGGCGTCTTATTTCTTCACAGATTCCCACAATTACCTTCTTTACACGGACACTTCACAGTGTAGCACTTACATTGCAACCTTCTATACCTCCTGGGTGATTGACAGTTGTGACACATTATGCAATCATAACCTTCCACCAATCACTTTCCCTCAGAAATTGTTCCTGTCAATCTTTCTTTCCTGAAAATTCTGTATCATTTATCGCTCCCTCAACCCATCACTCCCTGTCTTGCAGCTCACACTTTGATGCTTATTCCTGTCCATCACCTTTAAATCAACTAAGGGACAAATGAACTACTGTTCCTGCTTGATAGTTTTAAAGTAGTTCAATGGGTCACACTGAGGACACACTTAAAATGACTTCAACCTTCAAGAGTGGAGTACAAGCCAGGGGCTACAGGGCATGCAGGGTGCATGGGGTGGGGGGAAATCAGGCTTTGGGTGGGAACAGGCAAGGTCTGTGGGGGGTGGTTGATGGGGTCTGGGAGTGTTTGGCAGAATTGGGGGGCTCATAGGGCCCACAGGGGGGGAACTTGGAGGGGATGGAGGGGGCTCTCTCCTCTACCACCTGGGATTACAGTCTATTTTTTTGCTCTCTGATTCACCACCCCCTCAGACAAACAACTCCCTCTAGCAAACCAGGGCCCACATCCAACCTGTCCTCCCCCCACCCCTGACTTACTCGAGTTCACCAGTGCCAGGAGTCAGGGAAGTAAAATAAGTAACAGGAGCAGCTTGCCAGATGGGGGACTTAGCAAGCTTGTGCAGGGTGCTGGCTGGTCTGTGAGGTTCATTGTCCATCTTGGATTGAAGGGGAGGGGCTGAGGGTGCTAGAATATCCAAGTGAGAGGAAGGGGGTAGGAAATGCAAAGCCCTAGGTCTGTAGCTAGTGACTGGGCTTCCCCAGGCCTGCAGCTGTGCTGGGAACTGTACAGAAGTTTAGGACAGTTAGATCAGTCTAAAAATGGTGAACCCAATTTAATTTAATCCTTCCTCTGAAGTACACTTAACTTAGAATCAAACCACTCTAATCTATAGCTCCATATAACAGGGAACCCTAACCTCTTAACTACAATCAAAGGAGTAAAAAGACTTTTGTAGCCCACAGGGGCCACCAGTACTGCCAGTGATACTGCCCGGGGAGCCCTGAGGAGATCAAAAGTGACTACAGAACTCTGGGTGCTAGGGTGTGTGAGACAGGACCTTAGGTGATGTTCTCCTCATTCCTTCTGGCCAAGGGGAAGGGCCCACGCAAGAGTGGATGCATCCTGTAGATCAATGCGTGGCTGTGCAGATGGTGTCACCATCAGGGCTATGGCTTTTTTGACCACAGAATGTTGCTCCAAGAAGAATTGCTAGGAAGAGATGGATTCCACCTGACAAAGAGAGGGAAAAGCATCTTCACAGACAGGCTCATTAACCTAATGAGGGTGGCTTTAAACTATGTTTGCTAGTGGGTGGATACCAAAGCCCTGAGGTAAATGGTGAAGCAAGTGAATTGAAGAAAGCACAAGCAGGAGAGGGCAACAGGGGAGGTCTTCTCTTTCTTCCTGAGAAAGTAGGGCAATCAGCTGGTTACCTCAGGTGACTGTACATGAATGAATGGGAAACAAGCAGGAAGAATTGGAAGTCCTTGCACAGTCATGAAATTATGATGCAATTGAAATAACAGAGACTTGGAGAAATAAACATACATGACTGGAGTACTGTCAAGGATGGGTAAAAACTGCTCAGGAAGAACAGGCAAGGGAGAGTAGGAGGAGGAGGTGTGATGTATGTAAAAAAGCTGTATGGTCACTCAAAGTTTGTGTGAAACTGGAGATAGACCTGTTACAAGTCTCTGCATTGAGATCAGAGGGGAGAGCAACAAAGGTGACATTGTGATGGGTGTCTGCTATAGACCACCAAACCAGGAGGATGAGGCTTTCTTCCAGCAGCCAGCCGAAGTATCCAAACTGCAATCTCTGGTTCTCATGGGGGATTTCATTCACCCTGACATCTGCTGGGTGGGCAATATAGCAGGGCACAGGCAATTTTTGGTGAGTGTTGGGAACAATTTCCTGGTGCAATGGGGGGCCATGCTCTTCTTGACCTGCTGCTCACAAATGGTGGGGAATACAGAGTGGACAGCAATGTAGGCAGCAGCAACCATGAGATAACTGAGTTCAGGAACCTGAGGAAAGGAAGGATGGAGAACAACAGAGTAAGGATCCTGGACTTCAAAAACCAGACTTCAATGTCCTCAGGGAACTGATGGGCAGGATCCTCTTGGAGGCCTATCTGAGGGGGAAAGTAGTCCAGGAGAGCTAGTTGTATTTTAAAGAAACAGTACTGAGGGCCCAGGCATGAACTAGCCCAATGCACAGGAAGACTAGTAAATATGACAGAAGACCAGCTTGGCATTGCAGGGAACTCTTCAGTGAGCTGAAATACAAAAAGGAATGACTAGAGAGGAGTATAAGAGTACTGCTTTGGCATGCAGGAATGAAATAGGGAAAGCCAGCTGGAGTTGAAGCTAGTAAGGGACATGAAGGATGACAAGAAGGGTTTATATAAATATGTCATCAACATGAGGAAGATCAGGGAAAGTATGAGTCCCTTAGTAAATGGAGAAGGCAACCTAGTGACAGATGATGCAGAAAAGAATGAAGTACCCCAATGTTCACAGGCAAGGTCAGCTCCCAAACTACTGCACCTGGCAGCACAATTTGGGGAGAAGGTAAGATGCCAACAGTGGTGAAAGAATAGATTAGGGATTATTTAGAAAACCTGGACATATACAAGCCCATGGGGCTGGATGTGATGCACCTGAGGGTTCTGAGGGAGTTGGCTGATGTGATTGCAGAGCCACTAGGCATTATCTTTGAAGACTCATGGTGATCAAGAGACATCCCAGACAATTGGAAAAGGGCAAATATAATGCCCATATTTAAAAAAGGGAAGAAGGAGAATCCAAGGAACTACAGACTGATCAGCCTCAACTCAGTCCCTGGAAAAGTTATGAAGCAGGTCCTCAAGAAATCCATTTCTAAGCACATGGAGGAGAAGGTGATGAGGAACATTCAGCATAGATTCACCAAGGGCAAATCATTCCTGACTAACCCAATTGCCTTCTAATGATGAGATAACTGACTCTGTGGGTACAGGGAGACCAGTGGAGATAATATGCCTTGACTTCAGGAAGGCTTTTGATGCAGTCTCCCACAACATTATATCAAGCAAGTGAAGGAAGTATGGGTTGGATGAATGGACTGTATGGTGGATAGAAAACTGGCTGGATCACTAGGGTCAGAGAGTAGTCTTCAATGGTTCTTTGTCTAGTCAGCATCAAACACAAGTTGGCCAGTTTTGTTCAATAACATCATTAATGACCTGAAGGATGTGATGGAGTGCATCCTCAGCAAGGTTTCAGATGACCCCAAGCTGGGGGAAGTAGCAGATATGCTGGTGAGTAGAGCTAAGATTCAAGGATACCTAGACAAAATGGAGGATTAGACCAAAAGACATCTCATGAGATTCAATAAGGACAAGTGAAAAATCCTACACTTAGGATGGAACAATCCCATGCACTGGCACAGTCTGGGGACTGAATGGCTAAGCAGCAATTTGCAGAAAAGGACTTGGGAGTTACAGTGGACAATAGCTGAATATGAGCCAACAGTGTGCCCTTGTCATCAAGAAGGCTAGCAGCTACATTAATAGGAGCATTGATAACAGACAGAGGATTATTCCCCTGTATTTGGCACTGGTAAAACCATATCTGGAGTACCGTGTCCAGTGTTGGGCCACCCTACTAGGCAAAAGATGTGGACAAATTGGAGAATCCAGCAGAGGGTGACAAAAATTTTTAGAAGTTTGGGGCACATGACTTCTGAGGAGAGGCTGGAAGAAATGGGTTTATTTAATCTGGAGAAGAGAAGACTGAGAAGGGATTTATTAGCAACCTTCAACTACATGAAAGGTGGTCCCAAAGAGTATCCTTTGATACACCATGAAGAACAGATGGACTGTTCTTCATGGTGAGAAATGACAGAACAAGGAGCAATGGTCCAAAGTTGCAGCAAGGGAAGTTTAGGTTAAATCTTAAGAAAAGCTCTCTAAAAAGGAGGGTAGTAAAACACTGGCACAGGTTACCCAAAGAGGCTGTGGAACTTCATTCTTGGTGGTTTAAGACCTGGCTAGACAAAGTCTTATCTGGGATGATATAGATAGGAATAGTCCTACTTTGAGCAGGGGGTTGGACTAGGTGACCTCCTGAGGTCCCTTCCAACCTAATTTCCAATTATTCTAACAGCTACAACAAGAAGCCCCAACAAGAACACAGACCTCAAGATTAGGCCCTGTTAAGACCTTGGGAGGGTGCAGGGCCAGAACAACCAAATCTAATTAGACCAAGTAGAAGCAGCTGAGCTAAGCTGCAGCAGATGGGGGAGAGGGGTGAGGTGGGGTTTAGGAAGGGAGGATGGTAGTAAAATTCCTGTGACTTTTACTTGGGCACTAGTGCTCAAGCCAATATTATACCAGACTACTGTAAAAGGGCCTGATAAGGAAAGCACATGTTCACAGAAAGCAGATATGGCTCAAATTAGTGGTTCTTACTCTTGTCACATGTGCTGGAAAGAAGGGTAAAAAGTGGTATTGATAAAATTTAGTTTGTGATTGTGTCAGGATAATGTGTGCCCATATTAGAGGAAAAGGCCCATCAGGTACTAGAATATGTACACAGAGGGGCATAGTAAAATTGAAAATATGTTTCAGAATATGTTTGAGGAGCTTGGGAAGTGGAAAAAAGTATAGAAGATATATCTGTCTTAACCCTATACTCCCACAATACATGATGGCAGAAATATTCCTTTAGCTATAAATAAAGCCTGAAAGCAAAACTAATGGTTTGCACAGGATACTAGTGAGAAAGTAGAGGAACCAGAGTGGTTTAATTCTTTGTTAAAAAAAAAAAAGGAAAAAATGGATGGAGTACTTTGCTTTTGCCTAGACCTCAAATAACTTTAAAAATATGTAAAACCGGATCATTTTTCCATCATCACCAGAGAACAATTTTTGGGGAGATAGCATAAGCAACATGTTTATCCCTATTAGATGCATCAGCTGGGTTTTGGCAGTTTCCAACAGAGAAAATTTGCCCACACATTTAACACTCCATATTGAAGACTGCTTGTGCAGATTCCCTTTTGGGTTATGTTCAGCACCAGAAATGTTTCATAAATATGTACAACAAATATTTGATGGCATGGAAGGTACCAAAGTAGATAATAGTGTGTATAGATGATATTTTAATATGGGTATGTACAGTGGCGGAACATAGTTGGAAGCTTCACAGAGCTCTGTAAAGTGTTGTCAGTAGAGTTAATACTCAATAGACAAAAGTGCAAATATATAGCCAGAAAAATAACATATCAGGTACAAAAATAATGTATCAAGGTGTACAGATAGATTTCAGTAGGATACAGTCAATTACTAATATGTCACCTCCCACAGATAAGGAAGGAGTCCAAGAGTCTCTGGGCATGGTAAATTTTATGAGGAATTTGTACCTAATCTGGCGCAAAAATTCAGTAGCCCAAGAGTTTTACTACACAAAAATAAACAATAGGTATGATAAGTACATCATGATGAGGAGTTTAGGAACCTAAAGGAGTTATTACAAAAGGCTCCAGTGCTTAGATTTTAGACAGCAAACATCAGGTTAAAGCTGTCTACAGATGCCTTTAAAGAGAGATTTGTCTGCAGCACTCAGGGAGAAGTATAGGAACCACTGGAGATCCATAGTATATGCTTCCAGGATTTTAATTAAAATTGAGTATCAGGGTGCACAAACTGAAAAAGTTCTACATTTTCTGCATGGGAGGGCAACTCTAGGTAAATGTGTGATGGGATCCGATGCACAATCCACACAATCACACTTCCTGTCATGCCACATGCGCATGCCTGGAAGTGTGATTGTAAATGTAGGAATCAAATCCCATCATGCCCTATTGCTGGTTCAGGGGGATGCTGGGATCATGATCCTGAGCACTCTGTGCACTGTCAACTAGCAAGTTCCCACAGCATCCTCTCTCTCACGGCTAGGAGCATGTCTTTTTTTTTTTTTTCCAAGAAAAGATGCACAGTTTTAGATAAAATGTGGGCTGTCCGTGCAGATACCATGGCACAAGTTTGGACTTTACAAACAGGAGAGAAGACTGAGGGGGGATTTGATAGCAGCCTTTAACTACCTGGAGAGTGGTTTCAAAGAGGATGGAGCTAGACTGTTCTCAGTGGTAGCAGATGACAGAACAAGGAGCTATGGTTTCAAGTTGCATCAAGGGAGGTTTAGGTTGGATATTAGGAAAAACTTGCTCAGTAGGAGGACAGTGAAGCACTGGAATGGGTTAGTTGGAGAGGTTGTGGGCACAACCAGGGTTAAATCACATCCAGGAGAGCTTCTCCTGGAACAACCAAAGGCCCTACATGCTGGGAGACTAGGGGAGCCTGCAGAGCATATGGAGATGTATGCATACTCTCCCTGCTCCCACCTCCCCACAGCTGTACAGTGTTAGCACTATAACCTCTCCACTTTCCAGGGCCTCAGCATTCAAATGTCTGTACACACAGCTCTGGGTAATTTTTTCTACCACAGGAACAAACCTGGGAGAATAAACCTCTCAGATTAGAATGCGTGCATGTGCAGCCTCAGCCTCCAGGATATCATCATAATATACAACCAGAAATGGGCAGTTTAAGAGAAAGCTAAAACAGGAGTTTCATTCTCATTCTGAAAAGAAGTTTGGGTGCTGTTGGCATAAATAAAGAAACCTGTTGAAGTGGGTCCTGACTCAGTGAACTGAACCCACAACATAACAGTACTTTTTAAAAGCAGGGTGTGTGTTATACAGGGATGGGTTATATTCAATACAACATAGCATTTTGTACAAATGGGCAACTTTATTTTTCTTGTTTAACAAAGTAAAAGTGGACAACGTGCAGAGAAGCTTAATTTAGCATTCAGAGGTAAGAGAAAAACAAATCACCATTACACACAAGAGTGCCTCACGTAGAAACTGATTCTCACTTGTAAGATTAAGGTTTACTAACAGACACAGAGAGGGATTCATCTCACCTCAATCAAAATTAAAAAATCATGAAGCAGTATACATCTCTTGGAAAATCTGGGAACATCATCTCAACAGGCATTGCTCCATCTTGTTAGTTTCACCAAAATTAATTTAATTAACTCATATATTACTAATTAGTTATCTACAAACTAGAAAACAACCACATATAATTCATCTAGAATTTTCCAGTAAGCTACTAAGGAAATGGATGGACAATTTTGTAATATTAAAATAATATTAGCTGGGGCATATACATGCTGCACAGAGTCTGTACATATCTCAAGACTAAGTTTTTTTAAACAAAAAGAAAAATTCTGTTTATTCTTCCAGGCATAAGAATGAAAACTGATATTACAGTGCATCTACCAAGTCATTAAATCATAAGTTTCAATATACCTTGTCATAGGCTGTTCAATGCTCCGGTCAAATGGATTATTAATCTGAATTAGATCTCTTGCAAATTTTCTCAAGTCAAACATCTTATTACAACTGGATCAAAAGCTTAAATTTCTCCCCTGCCCTAATCTTTAGCCCAGTGGCTACAAAT
Organism: Alligator sinensis; assembly: GCF_000455745.1. Lineage (NCBI taxonomy): Eukaryota > Metazoa > Chordata > Crocodylia > Alligatoridae > Alligator > Alligator sinensis. Next base: position 1,189,746 of record NW_005842122.1, read on the forward strand.
AATGGAGAGAGAGAGATACCTTTTAGAAGTAGCACTTGTAGAGGATGCAAGTAAATATAAATAAGATTGTACTGATCAAACTCTGAACAATCTCAGATGGAAGCAAAGAACTTTGAATTTAAACACAGAATGTTTTAATAGGAATACTATCAGCATTAATGACATCTAAACATGGAAGGAAACCATAATTACAAATCTGTTGGCAGATCATTTGAAAGTTGACTAATCAACTGAAACCACTTTGCATAGGACTATTATTAGCTGTTTTACAGTGGGATAGATATCTGTATCCAACTGGAAACTCCATGTTGTATTAAGGTTTCCATCTTACATTCTATGCCGAGAATAAGTCCAAAGATTTGCAACTGTGTATTGCAGACATCACTCTGCCCAGGTAAAATAGTTGAGTATTTACTAAAGGATAGTCACTGAAAAACCATCAAGACTTCAATTTAGGGCCAACAAATCTAATTATCTTAGCAAATCCCAACGGCACAATGGACTTTTTACACAGGAGGAACTTTCTATGCAGGAGTCTTCAGGGTGGGTTAAGAATGACTGGAATGTTACAGTGAATGCATGTGGGACAGACACATTATTTAAAGTAGCCTCAGAAGAGAAGGAAGGCAGATAGAAGCAATGCATGCAAAAGAGTCCAAGAGGGACTCTACATATCCTGAGAGAGGTGAAATCATCCTGTGTCTGGATCTCAGGATTCCTATTAATTTTCAGAACAAAAAAAAAAAAAAAAAGACTGAATAGAAAAAAAAGATTGGTTAAGAAATCGGTTTGCTATTCCTGTGTTCCTTCCTTTCCTGCCACATTATCTCCAAATGAAACTATGGAGAAAATAAGTGTAAGTAACTGGGGTTTCAGATGTCAGATGCTGTTTCAGGGTCTGGAATGACTGGATGGACTGATGTGATATGCATCTCAAGGAATGGTGTCAATCAAGAAGCCTGACCTGAAAGTGTGCCCTATAGACCTCAAAATAACAACTGGTCCCTGTCCAGACTTAACTGCTTTGAAGTACACAGAATCCAGTGAGTTGGGGGTTCATTTGCAGCAAAATCATGGCCATACAGACTGTGTCTACATGTGGATTTATGCCATCTTAAATTTACTGTGCAGTAAGTTACAGAACAGTAAATTGGAATAGGCAGGCATCCACACATGCAAGCAACTTGAGACTAACTTCAGTCTCAGGTCAAAGCAGCCTACCATGTGCCCCTGTAGCCAGCAGGGGGAGCTCCAATCTCTGGGAGGGGTGGGGTCACCCAGGGTGGAGACCAGCAGAAGGCAGCCAGCACCCTGGCCACAAACATTCCCCTCATGGGCCTGGGGGCTATGACAAAACCTGAGTATGCCTGCAGCCGGCAGGTGCTACAGGACCTGCTCCAGGGCACTGCCAGGGGCCTACTTCAGAGCATCAGGTGGGACCCTGCAGGACCAGGGGAGGGGAACAGGTGTGGGGGCATGGGCACAGCCTCTCCTGGGCAGCCAACTCCTGCTCTGCCAACTCCATGCACCACCACTCCAGTGCTACCACTTTGGCCCAGGTGTCATGGTATGCCCGCAGCTGTGCCTCCTCCCTGGTGGCCTCCTGAATGAGGTCCTCCATCTGCCATGTCCACTGGCCCACCACCCAGCCCTCCACCCTCAACCACCAGCTGCTGGAGTAGGAGGGTCCTGTCCTGGCTGCACTGCTGGTGCAGCCAGTGCCTCCAGGCAGCTCCAATGGTGGGTGGCAGCAAGGCTGCATCAATGGTCCTGTGGGTCCCTGTGGCCTCTTCCCCATGTCGAAATGTTTGCCCTGCAAAGTCAATAGACAGAAGGCTTTTGTGAGAGTTTGTAACATTTGAGAGATAAGATGTTCTGCTCCAGGGGCCCTGACTGCCTCAGATTGGAGGTCAGCCACGTGCAGGTACCCAGGGTAAGCTGGCCAAGCAGGACTGGGATCAAGTAGGTGCTGCCTGAGCCCCTGTCTCTGATTGTTTCCCAGGGGCTGGTGGCAGGCTGCCTATCCCCCCTGCCCTTTTCCCAGGGTGGGCCAGACTAGGCTGCTGGCAGCACCTCCAGGCCCACCCAGCACTCTGCTGCACTGCCGCCCAGCCTCTGGCACCTGGGCTTGGGGTGCATGGGGCTCCCAGACAAATGGGGTGATGGGCTGGCCATGTTTGCACCCTCTCTGCTGTGAGCCTCTCTAGCGAAGCACCATGGGACCAGCCCCCTGCCACACCACTGATGTTCCCCGAGCATGCCCCTGTGGTGCATGTCATGGGCAGTGTTCAATGAGCTGTTTGTGCAGGTGGAGGGGTGCCCCAGCCACTACACCCTGCTGTTGTTGATCCTGCTAGTGCCTGGGGCACATCTGTGCTCCTGGTTCAGGACCCTGTGGGGCAAGCCCAATCTGCCTCACAACCTCCACCACTGCCTGGAGGGCTACCTGTTACAGTCCTACATGTTTCTTCCCCCAACTGCCAAGAAAAAGATTGCCACCAGGATTGATGCCTTTCTTGACATCTAAGAGTCCCATGCCCACCCAGCTGCAGGGGCACAGGCTGTTCAGTAAAGGTCTGACCTGTGTCTTACCTCTCTATGTTCCGTAGGGGGGGAACTTAAAGCCAGGGGAGTGCAGGTGGGCTAAGCAAGGAGGGGAGCCCAGGGCTGGTGGCAGGGGAAGGTGTTGGGGTGGGGCCTGGGGATAGGAGGGCCTGCCAGCCAGTGTACAATTTACCACAGGTGCAAGGCTGGCAAAGATAGGTGCTTGGTGTGGGGCTCCCCATCATGGACCACATCTGGTTCCTCCTAGACTCCTTGTCCTATGGCATGTAGTGGGCTGCTGCTTGCCCAGAGCCCCTCCCCAGGGAGGAGATGGTCCTGCTACTGTCCAGTGGTGGCATGGATGGCCACTCCTTGAGGGCAACGGTGGGGTGGGGCCAAGGCTGAGGCAGCCACTGGCCAGGCCCTCCCAGGCTGCCAGTGGGACAGCAGCCAGGGAGGAGTTCAGGGCAGGGTACTGAAGGCCTGAGCTCTACCCCATCACTGGAAATGTCATGATGGGGCATGGACACAGGCTCCTGGGGTGCTAAAATGTGGGTCATCTCCTTCATGAAAGTCTGGGGGCTCCACCAGACTGATAACCATGGACAGTCACAGCCACCCACTGGGCCTGCAGGTCCTTGGCCTTCACATGGCACAGCTGCACTGACTGGAAGTGGCCCCATGCATGCATCCCAGCAACTAGGACCTCATAAATGTGGTAGTTTGAGCACCCCTTCTCCCCCTGAGTGAACTGCTTCAGGACATCCTTCCTACCCCACAGTGCCACACCTACTTCTGGGTCCAGTTTGCATCCCTGAGGCTCCATATGGGCGGGCACACACAGATGGGCATGGGGCTGGACACGGTGGAAGAGAAGGACATCATGCCATACACTGGCTAACTGGGCCCCTACATGGCTGGCCCTGTGATGCTAGCACTGGAGGGCTGGGAGCAGCACCCGTAACAGGGGCACAGCTAGGGAGTCTCAGCCATATGGCCAGGGTGCTTCACCACAGTTTTGCAAAGAGGCAGAGGCTGGAGGTAAACAGCAGTGGGGATCAGGTTCTGGCCCTGGTGGCACAGCCAGCTGTGGCCAGAGAGCAGCTCAGGAGGGGGACAGCCCAGGAAAACAGCCTGCAGGCTGTCCAGGAGGACACACGGGGTCTGCTGGAGGTGCTGCAGCTAAAAGCAGCTCCTGCCATCTCCCAGGAGTGTGTGCCCCAAGGCACAAAATGGCTGCAGGCTTTTATACCCTGCAGCTAGGCACTGGCAGAGAGCAGCCCAGGCCAGCAGCAGCAGAGGGGGCCAGCCAGGACCAGTTGTCCCCCTAGTGGCCAGGCAGACCCAGCAGGGAGCCCCCTGGGTTACTGCACAGTAAGGCATCTACTTATGCAGTAAGTAATGCAGGTATCATATTTATGCTCAAGTCAGTCAGTGTAAGTCACCATATTTACTGCACAGTAAATATGGCTTATTGACAGTAAATATGGCACAAGCTCATTGACTGCTTTGAAATGTCCCATAACTTTTGACTTAGCATTTCCTGTGAGCTAGAAGTCAACAAAAGGCATGGATTCTAGGCTCAACTTCTCAATTACTCTTTCTGTAGAAGCAATGGGATACTTCCTCCCCCTTTTGCTGGGAGGGAGAATATCACCCATAATGTGGACATAACTGTGGGGTACTTCAGTACAGTGGGTCAAACACACTGCTCAGATTTTTTAGATTAGCAGAAGTGAAATAAATTTCCTTAAAAACAAGAGTATCAGCCTCTAGCTACTCAGACTTGAGAAATACTCTTTCACTGCCTTTGTAATTAATATACTCGAAACAACAAAAGGGATTAACTAAACCTAGCAGTACATTAAAAAATACAAAGTCCTAACCATTCTGTTTCTCCAAGCTACAGTCCTAATCTATGCCAGTGTTATGCCTTCAGCAGCTATTATAAGATATTGACCATCATTTGTTTAAACACCTCAAAAGCATATACAGCATATGGCAATCTTAATTGAAAGAGACAATCTCTTATCTAGCCCATATCCTATCTAGTCACAATACCATTGGGCTAAATGGATGAGCAGTGCATATTGGATGGCAGTAATAACTATCAACACACTTGGTTTGGCTCATACTTTGATTCCTATGCTTAAATTGCAAGAGGAAGGGGGATGTGAGAGGAGAAATAATTCCAATCCTCTCTCTCATTCTTGTTCTTGCCCAAATATGAAGTATTAGAATTTCTTCAACTAAACACTCCTTTTCTCTCCCTCTCAAATTATTTTCCATCTTATGTCCAGTGAAGGAGCTTTGTAGAGCTTCTTCACAGATGGAAGCTTCCTCGGCTTTAGCATTGGCAAACTGGCCAAGTGAGCCACACTTTAGGCAATGAAACTTTTGATTGTTACTTGCATTAAAAAACATTCTTCAATAATCACATGAAAGGCAGAATATGCTTTGTTCATAATTCATTATACTGCCAAGTAGTAGAATTATTAGTATCTTAAATTTTTATGACATTTTCAAGAAGACATTATAAAAATACTTAGAAAATCTGACTTTATTGCATTTCAAAAACTCAACTTACATTTCAACTTAATAATTAGCATTTTTACTGGCATCAAGCTACTGGAATTATCTCTCTGATAATGTAATTTCAGAAGTTCAGCACAGTCAAAATTCTAATATAAACTTTAGGAAAGTATTTATGCTAAAATTATGTGCAGACTAGTGGAGCAGTGTGCCTATAGCAGCAGCCACTTTAAATTAAACCATTTACTAGCTGTCTTGCAAGGACATATTATGAGTAAGTGAATTTCCCATCTTGCCCCAGCAGTGTATACTTGCCCCCACTGTATACTATGGGAGCTTATCCTCTTTCTGAAGTCTAACTTACTATTAGTTCAAAACAAACAGTATCTGCTGCTAATACACCTTCAGCCAAGCACCTCAACTTTGCAATCATTTCTAGAAGTTAGGTTCCCAGCTGGCCTAGAGGGGCCAGATTCAGAGCACGGTCCCAGTGCAGGGACATGGTGACTGCCCCAGGAAGGGGATTTCTCAAATAGTCTCAGCCAGATAAAGCTCAATAACTTACCTGAAGAGGCTCCATGGGTATTGGACATCTACAACTCAGACTGGATCAGCAGGACCAAATAGGGCAAGAACCAATAAACATCTGACCCATGGCAAGTATAAAACCTGAATAGGGAGTGGAATGCTGGGGGACAAGACAGTCCAGGATCTGGAAGATGCATAAATAAGGCAAGGTGCTGTAGGGAACACTCAACTCAAACAATGCCCTGATCCCACCATTGTAAGTTTAAAGGGCCAAGACATCAAAGTGCGTGTGATACCAACTCTGGTGGTCCGGGAAATGACATCTTTGGTTGGCGTTAGGCGGGGTGTAGGGGAGGTGGAGTCCCAAGCAGGAAGGACAACTGGGATGACTGAAGGAAGGCATCAGAAGGGACGGGATGACCATCTTCCTTCCAAATGAAATCATTTTCCAGCAAAGACATGGTAGGTGAGATCCCCTGGGAAACCAAACAAGGTCCAACCCATTAACAAGCCTGTTTCTTCCTTAAAACAATGGCAAAACCAGAAAAGATCCCACGAACTCAATGCACAGGTGAACATCATGGGAAGCTACAGAAACCAGATTTCAGATTTTTTTTAAAGGGCTTAGTTGCCTTTTTCCCCGCACATCATGGCCACACTGGATATATATATGGCTGAAGTAATGTTACCTGTATCTTATTGTATTGTTTAATTTAATTCTTCACTGGAAGAAAAATTAGAAATTGCAAAGTTCTCATGGAGAGCAAAACAAATTCAAAGTTGTTTGGGCAGGTGGTTGGGTGAGTTTGGCTTATTTTCCCTTGATTTCTGGGGATACCTTTTCATTTTCCTAAATCTAGAGGACAGCCCAAGGAAGAACCCTGAGGTCAGGAAGAGTCCCCTTGCTGCAGAGAATGTAGCAGGGAGCTAGATACATAGCCCCTTAAGTACCTATATTCACTAAGTATCTAGATTCCCCACTTCAGAGGCAGGATTCTAGATTTCAAGACCACCATTTATATGTGTTGGTACTGGATTTATGACACAGATATGTTGTTTTGGATCCAACCAGAACCTCAGACTGCCCACAACTTCTTATATTCAATACTAGGCTAATATTATTGATAAACCGTGATAGCAGATAAGAATAATGCAGGCAAAACAAACAAAATTACCCCCCTGATTCTACTTATCTACCAGTTCCAGGGTTCATATAGGAAAGGTATAGCTGGCCAGTATGCGAGCTTCTCCCTTTCATTCTTTCTTGAATGTCAGAAGCCTTGAATGTCAAGGGTGGAGGCCCATCCCCTGCAATGAGGTGGGTGAGATGGGCCAGTGGTGTGCCTTCTACCCGTGGTGGCCTCCAGATCCCCCCACTCAGGGACCTTTTGCTTCTCTGAAATCTCTCCTTTTGTTTTCTTTTTCCACTGATGACTATTTCTGGGTGTCATTGATTGTTTTCCCTGTGGTTGTTATATTGTCCACATTCTGTTATGTCAGCATAATTCGTTATTTCCCAAAGCTACCACATGCATACATCTTAATTTGGTCATTTACCTTTCTTAATTTGGACATGCCTGGCCTCCTAAATTTGGTCATTTTACCAAAACTGGACATCTCAGGGGCTTTGCAGCTTGTTACTATGACCTAATACCACCTTATCTCATGTTATCGGTACACTACTCATGTTTTCAATTTCCCCAGACTCTTTGCCTGCTAGCTCCAGACACAGTGGGCCTTGAAGGCTGAGACCATGAAACTTTGTCACAACAGGCTTTTACAAACCAATTAACCCTTTCTGTTCCCCTGAACCATTGTTCTAATGGAATATCTACTCTACCTACAAGTCAAGTCATAAAAACAAAATTCTAAATATCATTTTCTAGCCATCAAAATTCAGGTTATTACACTTTGTAGACTCCTAGAATCATATGGCATGCCTAATCCAAAACCCATGGTGATTTAACTTTGAATGGGACATCCCACTCTGAGTGGTCTCATTTCAAGACACTTTCCCCCTTTTCAGCTTTTAATGGGTAAACAAAGGAGCCCCATTACAACACATGCACATTTATTTCATTTTATGTTAATTTGGATTTACATATTTATTCCTCTAAAAGGCTGTAGGTAATTCAACAAACCTTCAAAAGCATTAACATAACCATTCAAAACAGAACTGTGTCACCTACCTACATATAAACAAACTAACTAACTAACTAACATCTCCTTCTTACCTATAGGAAGCATATACCTATAGGTATATAGGTATATATATTCTTACCTATAGGAAGCATAGAATCACTAATGTCCAAATAGCCCATCCAGATTTTTTTTCAGGATGCTCAAATATTATAATATATAATATTATATATAAGAATTTGGATATACATTTAATGAAATACACTTGTTTTGTTGAGGCCAAATATTGTACATGACTAAGAATATGAGCTGAAAATAACTCCTCTTGCCTATAAATCTTGACTGTGGCCTTCAAGTAATTTCATATCTTATACAAGAGCAATTTAGGGGCCTTGTAACACCATATACTAGGAGCTGTACAAATGTTAATCAGTGTTAGTGCTAGCTTGAGTTTGGAGCAGTCACACTTTAGGCCAGCAGGAGCCTGGAAGACTGAAAGGTAAAAAAAAACAAAAAAAAAATCTTTCCCTCCCATTCCCAGATACCTCCCTGTCTCCCACCCCAAGTGCTCCCTCATTTCCCACCCCCAGGCTCCCCGGTGTCTCCTCCTGCCACTTGGGGTTTACCGCTGCCCCTCCCCCCTGCTTACTGCTGGTTGCCTGTGCTGTCTTTCCCATGGGAGCAGGCAGGGAAGGGTTAACCTGTCTGGCCAGCTGCTGCTACTGTGGTCACCACTGGGCTGTTGCTCTTTTCTGAGCCAAGTCTGTGCAGAGAATAGCAGTAGCTGGGCAGGGACATTAAACTTTTCCCTGCTTGCTCTCCTGGGACAGACAGCATGTGCATCCACAAGTAAATGGTGGCAGGGGGTGGGGGAGGTAGGAGCAGTGATCTGGGGTGCTAGAGAGGGGAGGGGAGGAGCATTGTGCCCTGATTTGGGCCAGTGAGGGATGGGGCAGGTGGGGTGTTTACACTAAGGTGTAGCTTAGAGTGGGTACATTTTAGTGTAACATGAGCTGGGTAATCCTGCCCTGAAGTGATGTAACTTTAAGCTGCCTAATGAGTGCTTAAAACTGGTTTCAGGGGTTAATTTGTGGACAATGCAGGTGTTTTGAACTCCTGAAACAGCACAAAATTAATGAGTACTGATGTCCTATCATTTGGTAACTATGGGTGCCTATACATGTGCAAGGAGGCTGCTCCAACATATTGTAATTAATTATAGCACATCAGAGTAGGCTTGATTCATTGAGTCTGCTGGACTGTGATAATTACCATGCTCCAGCAGACTTCAGTGTCATGTGCATCAGTGTCCCCATGCTGAAAAATGTCGGTGGGGTGCTTTAACTAAATCTTTTTCAACGAGCTTTAGTTAAAGCACCCTAGCTGCCATTTTTCAGAGAGTGGACACATGACACTCTGAGTGATTTAATTAGAGCGGCTTTCAAAGCCAGTCTAATTGAAGCATTCCCCACCTGCCCCCACCCCAGTCCCAGGGTACATGCATAAATACCCTACAGGATTGAGCTCACCTTTGGGGTTGTCATTGTCAATTTTCTGACTTGACATTCTTGATATTTATCCGTCTTCTTGTAGTAGAATCATTAGTAACTTAAGGACCTGACATGATCAGTCTGTCAGTGTTTTAAGAACAAAAACTACATTGATTATTAGTCCAAAGTCCCCACACTGCCAGCTGACAAAGCACTTTTTCCTAAAAATATAGCTACCACCAGCACCTGAAATAAAACAAAGGAATTAATTGTTCGATAGCTATGGAAACACTGGTCTAATAGAACAAATTTTGGAAGATAAGAGTTGGTTAACATTAAGGGCCTAATACCAGGAGATGATAAACATTCATTTGAGTGACTTCAGTAGGCATCACCATTTTATTACACCTGATTTTAGGCATGTCATTTCCTTTTAGTCTCAGGGTTACCTGCATTCAACACTATTTTGTCCTCTCACTGTTAAAAATAAGAAAGAAATTAAGGCATGTGAAACTGAAGCTATAGGAAGGGTTCCTAATACTAATGCAATAGATTCCTTTTGACATTTTTTTTAGCTGTCCTATGTCAATTTTTTATAACCCTCATTTTTTTTTTTTTTTTTTTATGTCTGTGGTTGTCAGACATAAAAAAAATAGGTTGGAAATGGATGGTGTTCAATAAAGATTACACCCAAACGACACTGGTTAAAGTCAGGCACAAAACATTTAGGGGTCATCCAAGTTTCTTTATACTTCTGCAAAGACAAACTAATCCTAAACTTCCATAACCTCTATTAGTGCAATCATGATCTTCTGATAAAAACTGATTGGGGTAGGGGATATATGTGCAGAGGAGTTAAGTAATTCTATAATAAAGGCCATCAAATGACATTATATTCTGTTTTTTTTAAAGATTAATTCCCAAACTCTAGTTTGATCTATTAGTTTCATGACCTATACGATGCTCTTTGTACCTTTAATTATTATTATTTGACCTGAATCCATTATGGAACATTATCATTTTCTAAAATGTGACCATAAATTTCAGCTAAATTGTGACATCCAGACAGATACAGTCCTCAAAGGCGCAGTACCGTGCTGCTGGGCATGAAGACTGACAGTGAGCATTGGACAGACCAGTGTTATTTCTTATAGTTTTCACACTTTCTTCCCTGCTTCCCCAAAATATATCAAAGAAATATTTTTCATAACAGACTCATCTGAGTAATGGAGGAAAGAAAGCTTAATAAATGTAGCAGAGCTCTGAAGCAGATGGAATTCCAACCTTAACATTTCAGCTGTTCATATTTCTGAAATTCTAAAAATAAGAAAAAAAAAAAGTGGGAGGTTCTAGTTTCCTAGTTCTCTGAACTGTGGGAGAGCTAGAAGCTTCAGAAGGCTTAAGATTCACTGCCTTAAGAACTCTGCTTTCAACAGGAATCCCAAGGGCCAAGGGAGGAGCCTGAAAGCCCAGGGGCAGGGCAGAATCCCCAAAGCTGAAGCAATTTCCTTGATGTGCCTTTCTCTTAGTCACAGACTAAGAAGTTGTTCTCAGCAGCCTCCTCAACAAGATATCAGGATACAAGTCTCTGTTTCTGTGATCTCCTGCCTGTGTTTTGTTGAAGCATTATCAAAGATAGTGACAATCTGATTGCAGCAGATTGTTCAGGGCAAAGATTGGGCTTATGAATTGCCTATATACACCCCCCCCCCCAAACACACACACACACACACACACACGCGCGCACACGCCTCTCCTTCCCCTTTCTCCCTTTCTCTTTTCTCCCTCCCTTTCTCTCTTCTCCCTCTCCCTCTCCCCCCTGGTTATCTTTGCTCACAAAAGATGAACAACAAAACATCAAAGCTAGTATTTCCATGTAAAATTTCACTTTAGATTGATCACCATTTTCTAAACAGAACTCAAAAGATTTATTCTCTGTGGGTCTGGGGCAGAAGAGGTCTAGCTGGTTAGGTATCAGTTTACACCAGTGGTGATCAACTTTTGAGAGCAATGGGCTGGGTGCCTGTGACCCAGATGTACCATAGACTGTCCCTTGGTAGAGGGAAAGGGGGAGGGGGGGATGCCAATGTTAGAGGGACAGGAGGGAGAGAGAGGAAAAAAGCTTACGTTTAGGCTGAAAGGGGTCAACAGCATGGCACAGGACAAGGACTGAGATGTGCTGGACCAAACTGCTTGTCTCTGATCCAGCTTCCACAGTGACTGGATCCAGTCTGCAGACCATAGCTTGAGTGGCACTGGTTTAGAACCACAATATTTTTTCTACAACCTGTACCAGAGAAATATATTAAAGTTTTGTGGATACTAAAATACCTTTAGCATGGCTAAATGAGACTGGTATGATAAACCAAGCAGCCCTTAGCCTCCCTCCAAGACACTGGAGGTGCTGATAGGCTTCCCTTTTTTTTCTCTGTTTTTTTTGCCCAATTCTTACAATGTTATTGCAAATCTGGTGATACCTATTTTTTAGTCTTTGATCCTTGAGTTGTGACATGTAACTCTTAGCTTGCATTACAAAGTGAAGTATCTAAGCTTCATGGTTAGCAGAAAATGTGAAAATGTCAGGTCTAGAGGCTCAAAACATTTTTTTTAAGGAAATTTAAAAGTACAGGGTGGGTTTCTTTAAATCTTTATACTTTTTAAGCTAACTACAAGATGAGCCATGATATTTGAATGTTTGGTGTTGCAAATACTAAGACATGTATAGATACCAATGCACTTCCTCAGGCATTGGTATTCCTTTTGCAACCAATCTAATAAAGAATTTCAGAAACTCGCGTTTCCTGAGCGTCATATATAAACTAGAAAATGGCAAGGCCGAGAGACTTTATATAGGATTTATTTGAAAAATCTTTGCAAGATAGAATATACAAGAGCAAATTTGAGCTGCTGCAAAGTATATTTATCAAAAACTATTAAGTGCTGAATAAATAGATGTCAGGAAATTTACCAGACTGACACACCACTATAAGGATTACTAGGGATTCTGTGTCATTCATTATTTGCTGAAATGGTCATGAATTTTTTATTTTATTTTTTTTCTAGAATACCAGATCAGCTACCATGTCCCAAATGCACCCAGGCACCATATGCAGTCAAATCAAAGCTGCATGGGAAGGGTCTTGGGAACAATCTGATGAGGAAAAGCCTTGATAATAGATGGATTGTTTGGCAAATATCATTTGCTTTTCATTTTTGTAATAGTCACAAAATTACATTGAGAAGCTATAGTATAATGTGAAAATAAAAAGAACATGTGGATTAATCCCATTCTTATATCCTCCTCTATTTTTTTTAGCAATAAACAGAAATAGAAACATTACATGCACTAATAACAGATACCTAAAAATGAGACTCCTGAAAAACTGATTGAAAATAAATAAATCTGTAGCAAGACCAGGCCCCAGGGATGGCTATGATGCCTCCTGGTGGCTGAACAGCTCTTGCAAATACCCTGGCTCCCTGGGTCTCCTTCCTTACCTCTTGTCTGCCATGCTTTTGTGTAATTAGTTAAACTGATGGAAAGGAAGGCTGCCCCAAGATCCCATAGTGACTCTTCATCAATGCTTGTAACCAGTGAGTTCCTCCCAGACTACATGGATCTCAAACTCCCCCCCTCCCCCCCCCCCCCCCCCCCCCAGGCGCCTCTTCTGCCT
>NW_005842122.1:1202683-1231968 GCF_000455745.1 Alligator sinensis
CCCCCCAGGTACTAGGTGGCCTTCTTGATCTGTCTGTGCTTCAGCACAATAATTATCTTAAAGTTTAATATAATGGCCTCTGACCTCCCCTACAGCCATGCTCATGCCTTAGAGGTGTTACCAATCACACCTCATTGGGCACTCAGCTCAATTTCCACTCAGTCAATCTGGGCGTCCCAGACTATATCAGTCTCAGTCTCTCTTGGGGCTCAGGAGTCTATGACTGTTTCTTTCTTCTTCTTAGGTTCCTGTGTTCCTAATCAGTCTCTGCCCCTCCTGGGCTTTGGGATCCATGACCCTGCAGATCCTTACCACACTTGGGACCATGGGTTTCTCACCCCTACCAGGCTGTGCTCCTCTTGCTCTCACCCTTCTTGAGATATGTTCCTTGATCCTCTTGGACTATGGGTCCCTGGCCCTTGGTCTCATCTCTCTCAGGCTATAATCTCACCCTTCTTAGGCTACAGGCTCTTAGCCCCCAGTTCTACCCTTCTTGGGTACTGTCTTCAAGTTTCTCTCCCCTTCTCTTTCTATCCTTCTTCATCTAGCAGACACCTTCTATGTATGTTAGGGCCTGGCCCTGGCAGAGCTCCCCACAACTGTAGTCTGGCTCTTTGGCACCCCTGGGACCTCCTGACCTCTCCTTCAGTACTAATCCCAAACCAGCAGTAATATCTAGAACACAGTGTAAGCACATTGACTATAACAAAAGCCCTACTCCTTCTGGATGTGTATCTAAACCCCTCCTGTAATCCTGTAACCTTTTACTTCTGGCCTTAATTCCAGGCAGCTGTCAATGGATCTTCTGTCTCTAGTCTGTTAAGCACAGGACTCCATCCCTGATAGTCTATAGTCTTTTGAGCCTACAGCCCCCAGCTTGTCTCTCTGACAGAGTCCTTTTCAGGGCAGAGCTCCTTTTCTAGCAGCTTGCTGGGACAAACTGCTCCCTGATATCCATTCTTGGGTTTTTATAACTCTTAAGTCTTGCCCCTGTGGGTCATGTGGCACTCTATGCCACCTGCAGCCCTAATATGTCAGGACCTACCAGCCAGTTGCCATGGGGCTGACCAGTACAGCTGCAGCTGTTGCCTAGTTAGGGTCTGCTCTACAGCCTTGTGCAGGTGTAGCTTTGCTGCAGTTAGGCACTCTTAATCTTTGGAATCTAATTGCCTGCCTGTATGCAGCCAGCTCACTCAATTCAGTGTTCCCTTGAATGGTGGCAAGTGCTTTCTTTCTTAATTGCCTTCCCTCTGGCCAGGAAACAGGTCTTCGCTGGAACCTACTCCTGTACAGCTACCTTCTATTCAGATGCCTAAATTCTAGCTGCCGCAAGTTTTCCTGGCAGTAATGGTAGCATTAGTATCCCGACATCACTAAAACAGTATCTCTAAAGTTGAACAGCTCATGTCACTTGAAAATCTTATGCAAAAATCCATTTGGGAATAAAAAATTGAAATTTTAGAAGCTACAAGTAGGAAAGGAAATGTGGAAAATTGTTTAAGAACAATATTCACCCTAATTTAGCATGCATGTAATTGAATTGAGTATTGAAAACTTCAGAAATGGGGAAGGTAGACTCCTGGTTCCAGAGCTGTGAGCCTGTAGGCCCTAGAATCCTATGCTTGAGCTGAAGTTAAGATTTCTAGCTCCCTGCTACAGCAATTTGATGTCAAACCCTCACAGGACTTCCAGGTTCCTGCCTCTATATTAGAGTTCCTGAAATACTTGAGGTCCCTGATTCAGATCAGCACATGGGAGAGAGTTGCCTTGGACCTGTGGTTCCTAAAACTGGGTTATAAATGGGCAGGATTTTCTCTTTTGGTAAACGTTTTTAAGATTCCAAAAAATCCTTTCCCATTCTCTGCCAAACAAACTCAGGATCACTTGATATTGTTCTTATAGCACTAGAGACACATACTCACTTAACCAAGAATAGCCAATATTCTCAATATTTAGTCACTCAAACCAGATGAATAGATCTATTGGTAAAATCCTGCTCTGATTAGTGATTTAAGTTAACCAAACTAATTCAGTGTTCTGGAGTGAGCAATTCTTCTCATTGCCAAAACATTTCCAACCAGTTTTATGTAACACCATAACAATTTAGAGAAGGATGTGGTAACAATGTTCATTCTTCTGTTTCAGAACCGGCAAATTGGTTGCACTGGTCTGATAGTACCAGTAAATGGAAGTTCTTCCTTTCATTCAAATAGTTTGCTCTCACCTATAGTCATTAATCTCAGAGTAGCCATGGTGTGCAAAGCCAGTGACATGAATTAGCTTCCCGACACAGAACTGTTAGTGTAGAATGACTTTACATAAATCACTGCCAGAGATTATTATGAAGCAAATACTTAAATGATATTAAATTATGTTAATAAAGAACACTTTTTTCAGTGATAACAGCCAAGATAACAATGAAAGGGCCTTTCATTCCATATGTTTCTGGACATCACCTGATTGGTATCACTAAGTAGAATAATGTACCTCCCTGTGATACTACTTGAGCGAAATTCATTAAAGGAGAGCATTGACTGCTAGCAAAAACCAAACACCAGATTC
Organism: Alligator sinensis; assembly: GCF_000455745.1. Lineage (NCBI taxonomy): Eukaryota > Metazoa > Chordata > Crocodylia > Alligatoridae > Alligator > Alligator sinensis. Next base: position 1,205,246 of record NW_005842122.1, read on the forward strand.
ATCATCAAAAAAAAATTAAGTTCTGCATCTGGTACAACTAGGAATAGGATAGTGGTTAAAATGGGGCAATAGCCTCTTTGTGTTTAAGCTATCATTTCCTATTTTAGACTGCCGCTATAAAGGAGAGGTCCAAGAGACACATGAGTGGTTTTTGACATATGGAGATGTGAGGTTGCTGGGTTGTATCATGAACTATGGCTCATTATGTTATATTCTAACAAAATTTGAGTAGAGCAGGAGAAATGAAACCTGACATGGCCATTTTTAATTTCTTTTGTATGACCTTAGGCTGCTCCTGGAGACATCTACAATTAGGGAACAGAGCTCGCCAAAGATCAGCTTCCAATTTGTAGAATTTTCTAATTTTTTCCATTTACTTTGGATTTTGTAAAAATTCAACTGAACAAGATTTTGGAAATTTCCATTGTATTGGAAAAGCCCAAGACCTTGCAGCTTCTTTGCAAAATTAACATTTTTGTTAGATTCACCATTAACACTAGCAAAAACCATCAGTTTCTCTAGGACTAGGGGCAGGGATATCTTGTGTGCCCAGCTTCAGACTGTCCTAGGGCTAGCAATCCACAGCTACCAGAATTCTCAGTCATGCAGCAGGCTTGCCATAGATCTAGAAATGCTTCCTTGTCTGGGATTTGGTGAAAGATCCAAAATATTGCAACCCCCAGCATTTTGGACAATTCTTCCTAAAATCTGAAAAATACCTACCAGTTCTACCAGTAAGCCACACATCCTAAAAAATAGAGTCATGAATTCCAAAAAGAGCTTGGAGGGTTTGCTATCAAAATCCCCTCCCCATATTTTCTACATTTCCTATAAGAACTACCAGCTTGAGAAACTGAAGTTTGGTTTGTTCAGAAAAGCCTGAACCTGGACACAACCCTTCAGAATTTAGTAAACTGAACTTGACAAAAGTTTAACTTCCCGAGGCATATGATTCCCATGAGTGCCGAATGTATCAATAAAAAAAGGCATAAATGATGCAAGAAGAAGAAGATGACAACATTGTTCAGATTATGCACTGGAATAGATTTTGCACAAAAAATAATTGATTTCAGTTACAATTATCAAGGGAGTACCTCACATTCGTTTTCAGCATTAGTGCTGTAGGTAGTAGTGATAGAGGTGTTATTGCTATACTGTTTTCTTGTTGTGACTTTCAGTGGAGAATAATGCTTTCAGAGCACGAGCTGTTAGGCTAAAGTATCAACTTTTTATCTAATAAGAAAAGAAGCAGTAATTTAGTAAATTATTGTTTCAACTTCAGATTATCAAATCCAGGAGAGCAGACCTAGCAGGGAGGGTACACATAGACTAAAGTATTTTGGGAGTAATATTATCTAATGAATACAGTTTTAAGTCAGTGATTCTCAACCATGTTAGGTTTGAGGCACCCCTCAATTGGCATGAGGCACCATCTAGTTGAGAGGCACTATTGTAGCACCCTGGTTCAGAATTGCTGCTTTAATTTAAGAGCAAAACTACAATGACAATTGTAACTGCAATGAAAATTGTCTTATGAATCAATTAAATGTAATCAAGATTACGTTCTAATTAAAGCCTGAAAGCAATTGCAATGTCCAAGTATAACATTAATTAGAAATTGCAATAAATTTGATCAAAGATGATATGTTGCTTGGTTTAAGTAGTTAAAACTGAAATTAAAATTTGGATGGTCTCTGCAGAAATAAATGGCTATAGTGTAATCTAATATTCCTGATCTTTTCTGGACATAATTAAAAAATACCAATATTTAAGAATCACCTTTAGAATTTTTCTTATAGGCATTCAACCAAATTTGAATAGGTAACACAGATGGAGTTGGATACAACAAAACATGGTATAAATCTCAAGCATCTCCTAATATTGCAATATATATTCTACCATTTGAAAATATTGAACATGATACTACAGGATGCTGATTTTTTGCCATTATGAAGAGAATAGCTTAACACAATTAATGGCTTAACAAAACCATGTGCTTGTATGCATTTGAATTACTCTGCATTTGACCCGACTAAAGTTTCCTATTCTATGTTAGAAGTCAGTATTCCTTTTTGTATTGTGCTAAAGTAGCCACATTATTCATAGATCTCATAGACATTAGGGCTGGAAGGGACCTTGGAAGATCATCGAGTCCAGACCCCTGCCCAAAGGGCAAGAAGTCAGCCGGGTTCATAGGATCCCAGCAAGATGAGCATCCAGTTTGCTCTTGAAGGTGTTCAATGTGGGCGCTTGAACCACCTCCGGTGTCAGGCTGTTCCAGACCTTGGGGGCTCAGACAGTAAAGAAATTCTTCCTTATGTCCAGCCTGAAACGGTCTTGTAGTAGTTTATGACCATTCGACCTAGTCGTCATCTCTTGGGGCGCTCTGGTGAACAAACATTCCCTGAGATACTGGTGGTCACCCCTGATAAACTTGTAGGTGGCCATCAGATCACCCCTGAGCCTGCGCTTTTCCAGGCTAAAGAGCCCCAGGGCTCTCAGCCTGTCATCGTAGGGTCTGCTTCCCTGACCTCTGATCATACACGTGGCTCTTCTCTGGACTCTCTCAAGCTTCTCTACATCCTTTTTGAATTGTGGAGCCCAAAACTGGACGCAGTACTCCAGTACATTATGGATGATGTACATCTCTCCCTCATATTTCTAAGAGAATTATTACTTACTTGCTTTTGGAGTTCATTAAACTGTCTGGGAACCTTAGAACCTTCTCTAGGGAAAGGGCCAGGGACTTCCAATTTGTCCAGTTTCAGACTGCCCATGAGCTGGCAACTCAGAGCTACCAGAATTCCCATTCATGGAACAGTGCCTAACAAGAACCCTATCCTCCTTCTCCATGCTGCAAGTCATTTTGTGGGTTGATTGAGACCTTTCATTCTAACCTCAACAATAACTGCTTCTATTTAACAAATTAGATGCAGAAATAGATATGGTGAACCCTCAGCTAGTGTAAAATCACATTTCAGTTAACTTTCAAGGAGTTTCCCCAATATACAGAAATGGCTTTATATCTTACATTTGAGCTATACATTTGAGCATACATTTGAGCATTTGGAGCTATAGGAGGATATCATCATATTTTTATAAGAGGCTGCAAGTGTGAGTTTGTAGGCCTGTATACATTTTACCTGTTTAAATATGCAGTACCAATATACTGTAACCTATTTATATATTCATCTATACAGATATATCTAGATATAGCTATATTGTATACGAATTGTGTTATGTACATAAAGTAATGAAAGGTGAGTTTGAATAGATATATTTATATATATATAGATATAGATATACAGATATGTGTATATATAGATATCTATATCTATCTATTCAAAGTCACCTTTTATTACTTCATGTACATAATACAGGAAGCTCATATCATCATCCAGAAATTCTGGGATTACTCCAGCAAGCCTTCTGAATGGAAGGCTCCCATGTGTTGAAACCTGTTGAAAGGTGTAATACAAAAAGAGGCTGCAGAGTCTTGCCTCATATTGTTTCATAAACCTGGTTTACTGGATTGAGACAAAACATTCTACAATCACCACAACCAAAGACAAAGAAGAAATGTGAGCATAGTCATGTTGATTGCTGGAGATTCTGACTTTGCAGAGCTTGTTTATCTTTTTCATGATCTTTCTGCATTGTTTACTTTTCACTTGGTTCACTACATGCTCACTTTAATGGAGCTGTCATTGAGGCACAGGCAAGAATAGCTGTATTCTCTCCTCAGACACATTTTAGACTGTTAATTACTGATTCCAGCAGGAGATACTCCTGATTTACACCAGAGGGATACAAAGACTCAGACTTAAGAGAGACAGGCCAACAAAGAAGATTTGCAGAATGATTGACTACTGTGAAAATCATTGAACATTTAAGGTTGATTTGAAACAAATTGAAGATGCAGTGTCATGAAAGTGAACTACTATAGAAATATGCCACTGGTTTCTCTGAAGTTTTATTTGCTGATTTACTACTAGATCAAAGTTTGATGCAGCATTTGCTGACAGAAAAGCACAGCTTATTGGATTTATGGTAGCAGTAAATACATAAGAATTTCAAGATATGCATGTCTACAGGAAAAATAATATTGATGTGGATATTTACAGAAAACCTTTTTGTTTAATCCTGGAAAATTTAGCTGGCAGATACTTTTTATTAGCATTTTGGTAGGAAGCAGCATTTTAAGTGGTGGTTTTATCGTTCCTCAAAAGACTGCTTTCATTTGGAATACTAAGACAGCAGGTCCTTCTTTATCAACGTCAAAGTTGTAGCAAGTGGAGTTTCAGACATAATTTCTGAACAGAGCCACAGCTTTCTTGGTTAAATGTATTTTCAAAATTAGACATGAATGTATCTTATATTTCTAGATCTGTGAAATTTTCCCACCATGCACATCCTACCCACAAGTGGCTAAACCAAGAAATCTCTGAAAGACTTGGTAGTTTCTCCAATGCTTTGAACAAAAGGCAATGTAGGGCAGAATTAGGAAAGTCTGTAAACTCACATCCAACAAGTAAAAAAAAAAAAAAAAAATGCACAGAACTTTTTCACCTCAGTTCTTGTTTTGCATGGATTTTCAGACTTTAATATAACATGTTGCCATTTGTCAAGAGTTACTGCTAACATAATTCAGTTCTATAGTCAAAATCTACCACCCTTACAAGTTGCCCAGCTCAAGGCAATGTGTTTCTTGCCAGATGAACTACTTGCTTACAAGGTGAAAGATCAAACCTAATTCTTGCTGTGGCAGAAAAGAACAAAGGAGAGAGTAAAGGGGAAGGTGACCAGAGAAAGAGAAATAGTGGTGCGGGGGAGGAAAAAAATACCCCTTGGCTTTGTACAGACATTACAGGTAGAAGTTCGGTGGGGGTAGGGTGGGGACGAGGACAGTGTGATTGGGTTAAAAATGCCCCCCTCATCTAATTCAGTAATTAGATAGGTCCTGGAAACCTGATCTAATGTAAGTCAGAGGAGGGGGGAGGAGCAAGCAGGATGGAGGAAGGCTAGTGGAGTCCATAGGGTTTGTTATGGGGATCAGGGGACTAGCAGAGTCCATGGGGGAGGGGGTTTGCTGATCCTACTAAACCTCCCAGAACCCCTGCCACTGAACTACCTTGAATCCCAGAAACTGCCAACAGGGCCATTTTCACTTGCATTCACCAGAACTGTGAGCCCAATTAAATAAGTTCAACAAGCTGGAGGACTGTTAGTGGTGGTAGATGACAGAACAAAGAGCAATTGGTCTCAAGTGGCTACAAGTAGAGTTTAGATTAGATCTTAGGAAAACCCAGGTGCGACTGGTGAACTCAGAGTGGTGGGGCGGGTGGAGCATCCCATGGAAGTGGGAGGTGGGGGTTTGCAGCCAGCCGGGAGCAGAGGGGTTTGTAGCCTCCCCGCTACTGACTGGACTTCCCAGCCAGCTGCAATTCCGTCCCCCCCCTCCCCCCCTGCTCCTGGCTGGTTGCAAACCCCACCCCACTCCCAGTCAACTGCAACCTCTTCCCTCTCCCATACTCCCATGGGATGCTCCACCCACCCCACCAATCCAAGTTCACAAGCTGCACCTGGGAAAACCTTTCCCCTAAGGAGAGTAGTAAAGCAGTGGAACAGGTTACTTAGAGAGGTAGTAGAATCTTCATCCTTGGAGGTTTAAGACCTGGCTAGACAAAGCCTTAGCTGGGATGATATAGTTGCGGATAGTCCTGCTTTGAACAGGCTGTTGGACTACATGATCTTCTGAGATCTCTTCTAACCCCTATTTTCTATTATTCTAAGTTGGGGTGGGGAAGGAGTGGATGGATCAAGAGCAGAGGCTTGCAGAGATGAAGAATTATCCCAAGGTAAACTTGGTCTGTTCCTTAGGACAAGCAGTTGTACATTGGGGAGAAACTCAGGGTTCCGGGGCTCCCCTGCAAATGAGTTTGTGACAGCAGATATCCTAAAACCAATATAACTGCTTTTTTTTCTGGTTCTATATTGAATACAAGTGGATCTTATCTCAACCACTGTAATTTTAAACCCATTTCTTTCAGCTGATCCTGAACAGGAAACATTCTGGAGACACTGAAGGAATGGTCTAAGTGATGGAGGTGGATGGGGAGAAAATGTTTTGCACAGCTAAACCATGAAAATGATTACATACCATTTTATGATAGATCATTTCTGGAATACTTTACCCCCTAGAAAAGTTCCCCTCCACCTCCCTTCAGAGGTGAAGTAGAAATTTTCAAAAGTATATTTGATTGGTGTGGTGGTGTCACTTCCATAAGTGCATTGTAATTATTCTATACTTCCTTCCCCTTGACCCCACCAGAAGACAAGCCAATGAATACTACACTCAATAGAAAGACAAGGTGAGTTTTTCTTTTGTATGTGTGAAACAAGCAGAGGGAGAGAATTTCCCAAGGTCTAATCTCTGACCCAAGATATTTTATAGCAATACAGAACAGATTTTATAGCTCTGGTAAAGTATATGAATAATCAGTTGACATAACAGATGAAGAGTAAACACCTGTGTTTTGAAAGCTTAGGTGATAAAATGTCATACTTTTTTTATTAGAACATGAATGCTATACCTGAAATGACAGTCTTCTTGTATCTCTTTGCCTCATCAGCTTTCCATCTCATTTCAAATCCCAACTGATTTTTTCCCCCTTTCTTCTTGCTTGTTCTTCTTAATGTTTACCACCTTTCACTAATTTTTCATATTGAAATTAATAATATCATCATATCATTTAAACCATGGTTCACAAAAGAATTTCTCTAAAAACACCTAAAACACCTTTTTCCACTTATCTCCTTTTCACTTATAAAAGTAATGATGTTCTCATACAAAAAAAAAAAATGCAGTAATTATCCTCAGATAGGTATACTACTGTATGCTAAATTCTGGAAAAGTTCAGAATCTATACAAGATTGACAAGCATGGACTGATTAGTCACAGATAGCCTCCAGGGACCTGATCTTAAGACTGCTGATTCCAGTGAATTTGAGCCCAGCCCTATAGCTAGGGACATAAATTACACATGAACTGGTATAAGTGATCAGAAACTGGCTCAGCAGAAGGCTGGTGCGTATAAACTGCTTTCAAAATGTCCAAAACAAGTTTAAGATAAACCTGGATGGATGTAGTAAACTTGACTGATTTAGGTTAAATCGTTTATTGAACTTCTGTCCCAGATCCCCTCTGGATTCAACTTAACTCAGTCCTCCAGCATTCCAGGATGCTTTGTACCTCCCACACAACCCCCACCCCTGCTTTGCAGGGTGAGTGGGCTACCCTATGAACATGCCTTCTGAGGCTGGGGGGGGCACAGCAACCACCTGTGGGCAGCAGTGGTGGTGCCGGCAACAGGGGCATGGTGGTGGCAAGCAGGGACCGCCAGCAGGTGGCTGCAGGGATGGGAATAGCAAGAGTGGGTTGAGTGGGGCCTGCCCACAGGTGGCCACAGTGCTGTCAGTGGTGAGGCAAGCAGTGGGCGGTGAGCAGGAACCACCCGTAGCCTCCATCCACACTCTCGGTGGTGGAAAATGGGGACTGCCCATGGCCACCGACAGTGGCAAGGAGGGGGGAGCAACTACCTGCAGAAGCCAGTGGTGGCCAATCTTGCGGGGACACATACCCCCCTGTTCCTCCCCTACACACACCCTATGCATTACCCTAGCCCAAGCTGTCTGCTCCGGCAGAGCAGAGAGACATGCTCTAGCATCTCCCAGCTTCTGGCCTGAGCCACTGAAGGCATGTGACTGCATTTCCAGAATCAAAAGTGAATGTCTATTCACTTGCTTATTGATTCAACCTCTGCAGCTTAAAACTAACCTGCAAAGATTTAATTGATTCAGCCTTGGGCTTTTTGTCTGTCTATACTTAGGCCATATGCGGAACAGGTCAAAAGAAATCGTGAAATCAGCCTTCTCTGAATTTTGAGGCCCTGAAACTCCAGATTCAAGTTTTACAGATGGGAATTACATCTTTTAGTAAAGTTAACTTGTGAAGAATATGAATTAAAACCCTTCTCATTATATTAAATTCTTCTGCTGTTGCATAATTCCTGTGTGTCATTAGAGTCTCTCATTAGCCAATTATAAGCGCCAATGCTTTGTGCCCACTCTTATTTTTCTTTGAATCCTCAGCTTGACATTGTACCAACTTCCTTCAAACTGCTATATAATCCTGTTATAAATTCATTGTCTTTTCATTTAAAGCCTTTGGTTTAATTCTTTCTTGGATGTGTCTGTCAACTCATTCACACTGAATAGCCATGCGAGGGATCTACTTCTGACTTTTTAATGTGCCAGTCACAGATAGACATAAGAATCAACTACAGTATCTCAAGTGAGCTTCCACAGTGCAAACATTCACACAACTGTAAGAAACAAACCTCATTTCATCTTGTGAATCTTTGGTTGACACTAAGATTAAGAGCTTAACAAATGCAATGGTCTGCTCTGTTACCATCTGAGAGTTTTTCTTGCTCTTCCGTGCTATGGAAGAGAAATGAAGGAATGTTTGTCTACCTAACATCTTCTGATCTCTGTAGTGTTGTTGTGATTAAAGAGGCAGGAAACAAAAGGAGATTTGGGATCAATAATGTAAAATACTCAGATCTGCAACCAGATCTATTGCCCTTACTGGACACTGAAATGCCTTCCTTTCAAATTGCTGTTAATGATTGCTAATTTGATTTGAACCTGGTGGAATATAGGCAAAACACAAACTAACTAAATGCAGAAATAGCAGGAAAAGCAAATTAAGCAATTTTGTGCCATGAACTCATTTAAATGTTTTAGAAATTAATCTGCCTTTACATTACATTCAGTCTGTGTGTGTCTTCAATTTTCCTTCATTTCACCATTTAACACCCTTCTCGTTGATTTTTTTTGGTTTTGATCTTGTTGCAGAACTTCAATTTTATTTTATTTTTTATTTTTTTTTAAGTATTTATCCTTTTCAGGGAAAAAAAAAAATTCTTGGCATTTTTTTCCATTTCTTGGGATGCAGATGAAAGAGTTTGTTTCTAAACTGCCTATAAAATTGAATCCATACTTTAATATCTCAGTAAAGTGCACTAGTATCAAGGGTGCTATAGGAAGTCTTTGCAGGCAAGAAGAAAAAGGAAACGCCATCAGTGTAAAAAAAGGCTCTTTGGTTTTATACACCCATGATTATGATGTCTGTTATTAAAAATGTCACATTACATCAACAAGTAAACAAGTAGCTTTATCTAGTTCACATTACTTCTGTAAATACCACCATAGTGATTCTCCAGTGAGTAATGGAATAAGTGAGAAAATAATTGAAATAGAATAGGTTTCCTTAAGATTTATAGACAGGTACATCAATAAGAGAGAGGGTCCCTTGAGTAGAAACAGTCTTACAGTTACAGAGGTAGGACATTGCTTTTGAAGTGCAGCATGTGCTGCAGATTACTTAAGTGGCAAGACTAGTGTACTACTTTATTCCAGACATTGCTTTATCAAAATCAGCAAGTGAAATCAGATAAGTGAAAAAAGAGATTTGATTGTGTTAAAGCTGATCTGCAAAACAAATGAAGAAAATAACTTGTGGCCCTATTTTGGCTCCCTGAATATAAAGACTCATGATACATTTGTTGCCATTTTTAAAGAAGATTTTGTTTCCTCCTTTTCCTTCTCTTCTTCACAACCTCAAAGAGAATGCCTATCAATGTGTGTACAGGTACATCCTGTGTGGTCTAGTTGTAGGGACTTCCCCAGTCACTACTACCAAAGTACACCCAAGAAGGAATCCCTGTATGTATGCTGCTGCTAATGAACATTTTTTTGAGAACTATGTGGTACAGTGCACTAGACTGAAAATCTCCTCTCACTCTCCCTTCTCCTTTCCCCCACTCATTCTTTCTTACTATTAATGTTGATAGAAGGGGTTAGGGCACCTACATATATACATTGAGGCTTCTCCAAAACACTCTAATTAAAACACATCAGAATCTAGTCTGCTGGAATGTGGTAAATACCCCTCTTCAGCAGACTCCAGCATCATGTGTATCAGCATCTCCATGCTGAAAAATAGTGGTGGGGGCACTTTAAAGATCATTTGATGAGCTTTAGTTAAAGCACCCCCATTCCTATTTTCAGTGCGGGGATGCTGATACACAGGACGTTCCAGGTGCTTTAATTAGAGTGGCTCTCAGAGCACATGTATAAATGTCTTTACAGTTCAATTTTAATCCAAGAAAATGTCCACAAAACATATAAACACAGAACATGAATCATTGATATATAATAAGGTAACAGGATGGACCTAGGTCTATTGTGAGGAAGGGTATGTGTTCCTCCATTTGCCCTACAGATATAGTCATGGTCTCACATATGACTTTGTGTATGTTATTTAAATCCTAAAGCTACATTTTAAATTACTACTGTTTTATATGAGAATTAACTTTAAAAAAAAATCTAAGCATCTAAAGGAAGTCCTTAATTAAGAAAATGTAAGTAGAAACTTTTAAAGGCACCCAACAACCATTGAAAGGTATGCACATTTGGACACTCAGGTACCTATGACCCTTTTTCCTCATTAGTTCAAAAGGTACTAGTTTATGGCTTTACAATTATAGTTATTATTAAATTTAATAATGCATGAAGGGACATGCTGTTTGTGATTGTGACCAGAGGAGTAACACAGAAAAAATAAATCTGGGGCAGTCCTCTCACTCTTCCTGCACTCATTCCCTCCTATCTTTTGGCTTGCAACATGCAGGAACAGCAACAAAACATCTGGGCAATATTATGGAATACAAGGTGTTTGGGGAATCGTAATATTGTAAAGTGGCAGTGGAGTTTACTGTTGTTCGGGGGAAATGTTCATTCTGTCCCAAGTTCAAAGGGGGAAAACCCCTTCTTTCCTCAAATGCTGATTTTTGTAGCCAAAAAACAGAATCACCTCCACTGGTGCTTTACAACACCACTATTCCCAAAATGTCTTGTGTTCCATGACATACAGTGCCCATGATGACTGCTTCCTATGGTAAGAAAGTGCAGGCACAGCATGGGATGTCAGGGTGAGGTGTCTCCTCCCCACCTCTCTGGCATCCCTCCCATGAGTGGGTGTGTGGCACACATGCCCTACTCACATACCCAAAGTCACACTGTTGGTTGTGGTTTCCCACCTGAGTACAGCAAAGAATCCTGGGGGATTTTTTTACATCAATATGTGGAAGAAGTGAACCAGAACCAAAAAGGACGACCTTGACTAACTTAAAAGTGGCATACATCTAGTACCCAGGAGCAAGTGTCATGTATTGATACCTAACTCTTAACAATCAATCTCTCTGCCATAAGGGAACATACATATGAACATAAAGCTTAAATTACACTTTGAACACTATTATTCACAATCATAGAAAATTAGGGTTAGATGGACCTCAGGAGATAATCTACTCTGACCCCCTTCTCAATGTAGGACCACCTCCTTTCTGTAGTAGAGAGCCAAAAACTGGACACAGTACTCCAGATGTTGCCTGAACAGTGCCAAATAAAGGGGAATAATTTCTTCCCTCTGTCTACTGGAAAAAATCCTACTAATTCAATCTCATATGCCATTAGTCTTTGTGGCAACAAAGGCACGTTGTTGACTCATATTCAGCTTATTGTTCACTGTAACTCTCTGGTCCTTTTCTGCAGAGCTGCTGCTTAGCAACTCAGTTCCCAGTCTATACCAGTGCATGGGATTATTCTGTCCTAAAGTGCAATACTTTGCACTCATCCTCATTGAACCTTGTAAGATTAGTTTTGGTGAAATCCTTCACTGTCCAGGTCTCTCTGAATAATAGTCGTAACCTCCAGCATATCTACTACTCCCCTCAGCTTGGTGTCATCCTCAGACTTGCTGAGGGTGCACTCCATCTCATCCTCTAGATTACTGATGAAGATGTTGAACAAAATAGGCCCCAGGGGCATTTCATTTGATACTGGCTGCCAACTAGACATCAAGTCATTGTTTATTAACCTTTGACCTTGACTATCTAGGCAGTTTTCTATCCATCTTACAGTCCATTCATTCAACCCTGACTTTCTTAGCTTGCTTGAGAGAATGCTGTGAAAGCCCATAGCAAAAGTTCTCCCCACATCCAAAGAGCCAGTCATATCATCATAGAAGGCCATCAGGTTGATCAGGAATTACTTGCCTTTAATGAATCCATGCCGACTGTTCCCAATTACCTCCTTCTCCTCCAAGTGCTTAGAAATGGATTCCTTGAGGACTTGCTCTGTTATTTTTCCAGGGACTGAGCTGAGGCTGACCGGTGTGTAGTTCCCCAGAACCTCCTTCTTCCATTTCTTAAAAATGGGCAATATATTTGCCCCTTTCCAATCAACTGGGACCTCTCCTGATCACCATGAGTTTTCATAGATAACAGTCAGCAGCTCTGCAATCACATCAGCCAACTACCTGAGCGCACTCAATGCATCGCATCCCACCTGATGGTCTTGTACTTATACTCTTCCCTAGTTGTCTGTCCAAGTTTCCACATCTTGTAAGCTTCCTTTTTGTGTTCTAGCTTACTGGAGAGTTTCCTGCTAAGACAAACTGGTTTTCTTCCATCCTTGCTAAGTTTTCCTGCATATGGGGATGGTTTGTTCCTGTGCTCTCAGTAAGGCTTGTTTAAAATACAACCAGCTCTTCTGGACTCTTTTCCCCTTCAGATCCTTCCCATCAGTTCCCTGAGTGAGTTGAAGTCTGTTTTTTCTGAATTCCAGGGTCCTTGCTCTGCTGTTCTCCTTCCTTTCTTTCCTCAGGATCCTGAATTGAATCATCTTACAGTCACTGCTGCCTTCCACTTCTATATTCCCCACCAATTCTTTCCTATTTGTAAGCAGCAAGTCAAGAAGAACATGGCCCCTAGCTGGCCTCTCTAACACTTGCTCCAGGAAGTTGTTCCCAACACCTTGACTTACATGTTTTTATTGTTATTATCTATTTACACAAAACCTGTTTGAACCTGCATTGCAGCATGAAACACAAGATCTTTTTAAAGAAGGAATCATTCTTAGCGCCATTTAAGCCCCCCTTTTTTTTTTTTAAACTGTCATACTCTGTTGTGATGTTGCAGGTAATTATGAATTTGTGAATGCTATTCTTCCAATATAAGGGAGGTTTTTTTTTAAATAAAACTTTGCTATAGAAAACACGTTTTAGTACATAATTTAAACATATATTGCAACATTTAAAAGAGTGCAAAGCAATGCACAGTAGGCTTAACACAGCAGAGAATTCCTGCCACTTGTGTTTAATTTAATAACTTTAATAAGACATTTTTGCAGGAACTCTGCATCAAAATGACACTTACTTTTACCTGGGAGGCTCCCACTTCCTCACATTTCACAAAATATGGGCTCAAGAAGACATTAAATTTTGTAATATCCATACTACGTTAGATCAGGGCCAATAACTTATTACTTAAATTTACTACGCATACCACTAAAGTTATTTACAGTCTCTGCCGCTTTGGGACTTTTAGCTGTAAAACCTTACCAGCTGATAGCCATATATTTTGCTTAAGGAGAATGAAACCTCCAGATAGCTATTTTACAATTCCATATTTAACCAGGCTTATAAATATATTTTATAAAAAAAGTATATGGACTTTTTTTTTAAATGGGAAAAATTAATGACTCCTACTGTATTAAATATTACCTACTGAGGTTTATGTATATTAGAAATGATGTAGACAATCTCCTTTTTAAAATATGCACTCATAGAGTTAGAAATAAACCTTATGCACAATATCCTTGCAAGATCAGGCCCCCATACCCTGGACTGCATTTTAGCACATCTAACATAGTTATTGAAGTTAATGTGAGACTGAGGTATACAGAGCTTGTATGGGGGATTGGGCCTCAAGTACTTACACTGTGAACACTACCAGGGTACATCAATCACTCTCACTCTTTTCCAGGAGGCTTTTGTTGAAGAGTCACAATTCAAGAGAAGAAAAGCAGCTTGCTTAAGTAAGTAATAGTAAATAAAGCAAAGCTTTGGTTAAGGAACAAGTATACCTTGATGTCAAGTTTGAAGGTGGTAGAAATTCAGTTACTTTGGGCCAGATCCTCAACTGGTGTAAATCAGCATAGTTCCATTAATTTCATTGGAACTACACCAATTTATGCCATCTAATGATCTAGCACTGTCGATCTAGAATATCCAGAAGCCTAAAATATTTATGATTTCCTGACATTTAGGTATATTCATAGTTTAATACATCAGGTTGTCTCCTTCGCACATCATTTACATAATGAAATAAACCATCGCAATGTGAGATAATTCTTCATAATGGGAAATAAATATGCCATAGACTCAACCTATTCCAAAATTATTTTTAACACCTGGAACAACCTGAACACAAGAGGGAGAAGAATAAATAAATGCATTTAACATTTGCAATAATAATGCATTTCTCATTTTTGTCCTGGCTTAAATTTGATAGAGGGTACCACATGATTATCAGAAAATCTGTGCAAAAATATTAATGCAGGAACAAAAAGCTGACTTCAAAGCAACATGCAAGCAATACTAAAATCAATGATTCAAGAAAGCTATAAGCAACAGTGATCTGACAGCTGTTCTATGAAAGTTATAGTCATCAGCTACATTGCTAAACAACTTTTCTATCTCCTGTGTTCTAAACATACATTCTTTTACGGAAAATACACCATTTTCAATGATTGATTTTTGCCTAGAAATGAAAGATTCCCCACTCCCTTGAATTTAAACAACTTGTGTTCAATTGTGCTCTTTTGTAAATTCTGTAAGTTCTGGAATTTTTTTAAGTTCCATGATGATCCAGGAAATATATATGGTAAGAGATTTTCCTTGGATCCTAAGGGTAATTTGTTCCCAAAGCTTGTCAAATCTCTCTCCCAGCTATATTGTTGATCCAATAAAAGTCATTGTTTCTCTCTCTCTCTCAAACATGTGGAATTTTAAGCCTGGCATGTAGAAGTACTTACTGATGAGTGTATCAAGATTATATTGAGAAACATGTTTACATCTAAAGAACTCAATTAATCACTTTTTAATTGTGCTTCCTGAGATAGCGATTAAATGGCATGTCCACAAGCATCCTTACTTTCTGGTAATTTGGGTATGAAGGAGTCATGATCTTTATGCTAGTTCCCCATCAGTGAACTGGAGATAGACAATTTATTCATTGTGTATTTAGATTTTAGATACCTATGCTCAGGGACTATTTCATACTATGTGAATGTACAACTATGGTTAGGGGCTTACAGGACAAGCCCTCTGAGGAGAGACTGAGGGACCTGGACCTCTTCAGCCCCCACAAGAGAAGGCTGAGAGGTGAACTCATTTGACCCCAGCATTCTTTCTTGGCTAGGCAGGGGGTTGGACTTGATGATCAGTTGAGGTCCCTTCTGACCCTAGCATCTATGAATCTGTAAACTAGGTCCTGATTTTGATTGGACCCTAAAGGCTACAGTAATAACAGCTTTTGGCTAAGAGTTGTTTTAAACACAGACTTATAAAAGTGTACACCCTTCCCTTTGTAACATCATAGAGCAGTTTCTCTTAGCCTGACTAGATAAATTTAAGAATTCTGCTCTCAGGCTTGTTAACAGGAATATTCAGGAAATCAGCAAGAGTAGCTGTATGAATCACAAGAGAATACTATGAGTAACCTGCTGACTTAGTATTAGGGACTGAAGATAATCACAGGCAAAGAAGTATTATTCAGAGTTGCAGAAAACTGCCTTTGGCCAAACAGGGAAATTTGAATGCACCTCTAAAGAGGTTCACACCTTAATGTCATGTGAACTTTAAGGCCTTATAAAAACCATATAAATATTAATGTTGGCCTTGATTTTGAAACATAAACACATGCTCAGATTCCAATGAATTCAGGTTGATTCTTACGTACCCTACTTTAATGCTTTTCTTCTTGGGGTCCTTACTAATCAAAGTCTGTTTGACTCCACCATAAAGTTGGTCCATTAAAAAATAGCATGAAAAAAAACCCAACTTGTTTCCTACATATTTCCTAAACCATCATTGCTACAACAGTACTCCAACCCTACTATCTCTGTTTAGAGAAGGGGAAAAAAAAATGGCAACTTTTTTAAACCAAATTTTTAGAGAACCACATTTAGTAAATGGTTCTTAAGGGTGCAGAGAGTTTAATTGATTTCTAACGTCTTTATTTTTTCAGCACTATCCTATTTCATGTAAGGGATATACTCTCCTATCTTGAGGCTATCCAGAGACAGATAGATAGATTTTATATATAATCTAAAGTAACTTTGTTCTCCTGAGAGTTCGTATTTAACCTTGTGAAACCAACTTGCTGTAGATACTTTTCATTCTTTTCTTTAAGCCCACCAACATGGCAATATAAGTCACTGTTCAGAAAGGTAGGAGAGAGAAAATTGCACAACATAGCTAATGAATGCTAGAATATATTGGTGTATACTTTGTTTCTGGAGCAAGCTATGAAATTTTGCTTTAAATAGACATCGTGTTCATTGCATTGCTAATAAGATTTTTTTAGGTCAAAAAGCAGTTAAGATACATGTCTGTATTTTGGTTCTGCTTTTCACCTAAGGAAAACCTATTTAGAATATCACATTACACAATTTAAAAACATTCAAATACCTGCTCAAATGTGCTATCCCAATTCACCTAAGACACCTCAGTTTCTAATCGCCAATATTACAGGACCCTTGGAATTCCCAACCTAAATGACCAGGTATTTATCTGCAGCCTTTTCAACTGTGGAGAGCTTTCAGCAGAGATCTGGAGCTTTTCCCTCTGAAGACACGACAAGAGAAGAAGACATCTTCACATCTCTGTAACCATATCCAATGCTGAACAACAGCACATAACTTGAAATAAGATATTCTTATGATAGCCCACAGGCAATTAGTTCATCTTACCAGAAAAAAAGAAAAACAAACCTTACAAGAAAAGGTAAGTAAGAATTTTCCTCAAAACCAGAAATCCAATAAAAACTGGGCATCCTCACCATTAGTAAGCACCACCAGCAACTATTTAACTTAAGCATCACCTACTGACTTTACTGCACAACTAATAGAACTTCAACGGTGTATACTATAGGCCTGAACATGTATGTGATGCATGGTAGGAATGCTTACTTACCCATCATTCAGACCTTTCACTCTGTGTTAATTCTAGATCCTCATAACTTTCAGGTAGATTCTGGCTGTCTCATGGAGGAGTGTGCACTGGAGTGGTAGGGATAGATGGTGGGGAGGGAGAAGTTCCCTTCTGTTCTAGGGTCTATGTGATAGAAATAATACAGTCCAATGGAGTCCAGGAACTGTTCCCTAATTACAAACACAAGAGGTCAAGTTAATGATAATTTGGTCAAGGCTTTATAATATTTAACAGCTCAGATCATCACTCCTGACATAGCAATTGACTTGCTCTGAAATTCTTAGTTGGTTTTAGAGTTATGCAAATGGAGGTTTATATTCATCTCTGAAAAGACTTTGATTGCTTCAGCTCTGCATCAAAAACTGCCACTGGAACATATGGTACACCTTCCAGCAACAGTGAAGTCAATCCACTTCACTTAGCTATTTAATATTTTTGGATGACACACTGTGCATTTGCCATTAAGCACAGAAACATAGAATCTAAATTTGGAAAAAAA
Organism: Alligator sinensis; assembly: GCF_000455745.1. NCBI lineage: Eukaryota > Metazoa > Chordata > Crocodylia > Alligatoridae > Alligator > Alligator sinensis. Next base: position 1,222,927 of record NW_005842122.1, read on the forward strand.
AAAAAATCTAGTCTGTAGTCCCCATCCTCTGGCTTAAAAGTAAAACAACACACCAAGAGATATTTTCATTCTCCTGTTAGAAATGCTACCAAAATTAGATTAAAGCCCCTGTATATCTTTTGAAAAGTAAATATTGCATACCTCTCTTCTCAAATTTCCTCAGATTTCTGAAGTTTCTATGATACAAGACATGATCTTTTGCTTATTAAGAAGGCTTAACCTTGCTGTCTTCACTTAGTAAATACTAACATTAGTTTCTGAGGTTCTAAAACCTGTCCAGTTGTTAGTTGCACTGAAGATGGACCATGGGAAATCCTGATTCTAGCATACAAGAGAAAAAGGACCATATTCTGCCTTCAGTAATACTCATGTTACTGTATTGATTACATGGAGTAAGAGATCTGACAGAGCCCCAAATTCAGCCCAAATCTTCTGACTAAATTAAATGGATAGCTGATGTGAGTGGTTCTCAGCCACTCCAGAGTCACAACAGTCCTTCACCACTTTTAATGTGGTGGTACCCCTGGTTGAGAACCACTGCTGGTGCTGCCTCACTGTACCTCAGTGGGCACATCTAGACAAGACGCATTACCATGCCAGGCAAAAAAACCCAACTTGTTAATGCACTACTGTGCAGTATAATTAGTTTACTGCACATTAACATCACAAAAAAGCATGTGCCAGTACTACTGTGCAGTAGCTCTGATTACAGTGCATTTAATACTCATAATTACAGGTACTAAACTTAGTGTGCCATAATTACAGTGCATTGATGAATGTGTAGACACCCAGTGGTTCTCAACTGGGTGTCACTGCAACTACAGCCAGGTAAAATTGCCCCATTTACCTGCTGCACAGCCAGATCAGGAAGGCAGAATGTATACTCTCCAGCTTCATTAGGGATGTCTGCTAATCCTAAACCGGGCAGGAGAGTTGGTTCATATTGCTGCCCTTCTCAGTCAGACTCTACATGGCATCTTCCAGAAACAGAGCTACACAAAGAGGGTGGAACTGTCCAGCACACTTCAGGAACAGCATTGGCCAAGATGGCAGCACTGGGAAGGGGTACAGTATGACCCAGGCCTTCTGCCTCCTTTAGGGTTATCAAAGAACCAAAATACAGGGAGGAACCCATGTGTGCTGCAGCCCGGGCAGTTTATCTGATTACCACTTCCATACCTCCATCACAGCATCCCTGAGGTGGGTCTTATGGCACGCCAGTTGATAAGCACTGGCTTATGCTTACTCAAGTAAGTGTTATGATAGCTTGCTCATTTTATTAATTTGAGTAAATTATTGAAAATAAAATTAACTACTCACCTGAGTTAGGTGAGTAACAGGGGACCCTGGAAAATGAAACCTAAACATGAGGCAATACAGTTCACCTTGGCTACTTGCATATACAACAGTGCCTATTTTATCTGGCAAATACATGCACATGTGCATACTTTTCAGCTGAAGTTTTATAAGGGGTTAAACAAGTTCATATAAAACAAGCAGCATCTATTATTTCCTAGAATTACAACATACAGTGAGTAAGTTTGCACTCCTGCAATCATTGGACGCAAGACATATTGATAATGAGACCTGAAGTTGTGCTAAGCAGGGGTGGGCAAAATATGGGCCATGGGCCAGATAAGGCCCACCAGGCTATTGTATCCAGCCTGCAGGGCCCCTAAAAAAGTTAGAAAATTAATTTTCCTGGCTGCCTGTCATGTGGCCCTTGATAGCTTGCCAAAACTCAGTAAGTGGCCCTCTGCCCAAAATAATTGCCTGCCTCTGTAGCTAAAGCAATTTTAAGGTAACATGACTGGAATTGAACTAAGTGGTACATTTCAATGTAGTACAGCTCCAAGTTTTGGGAACTTTTTCATCCATAAACCCTGAGCCCCATTATCAACCCAACACACTAAGGCTAGGTACAGACTTTCAAAAAGCCCATGGTAGAATCAAACGAAGTTATGTGGTTTTCTGTAAGCAGCATAGTTTAGATTGGTAGTAGAGACTAGCTACTGATGATTGCTAATATGATATCAGAATATAGTACTGTGTTCTATAGCAAAAGGACAGATTGTTGCAAGTATTATGCACATTAAGTTTGCTGATTAACCACTGTCAAATATATTCAGTTATCTGACCATCTGTCAGAAGATGCTTAGGAGCTTAATTATTAGGTAATTGTTTCATAATTATTCAGAAAAATGTCTAATGTAAATTTTCTCATTTAATATTATTACCATTTATTGAAGAAGTTTATAGTCTTCTGGCTTCTTGCCTAATTGTTTTCAGCCAACATCTGCCAAATATGAAAGATAAGAACAAAAAACAAAAAAAAAATCCTTGTATAAACCATTTCTTTTGTCAGTATTCTGTAAACTCAGCAAATGTCCAGTAGCAATTAATATCCAGGAAGCAAAAGACACAAAACAGACCGACTGCTCTCTTCCAGCTGTTGATGCAGAGAATCAGCCTAGGGAGATCTTTAGAACACATATTTGGACAGAGTTCTGCCAGCTGGTGTTTACTAACTCTAGGTCCAATCCTGCATGTAGTTCTGTGTGTAGTCCTAATGAAGCTGATAGAAAGTAATTCCAGTGGAGTTTATGGAACTATTCATAATAGCTGACTGATCAGACTTTGGCCCTCTGTAAAGCCCTTGGTGGATACTTCTAAATCTAGAATGGCAAATACCAATCAGAAAAAAACAAATGAGCACTACCTCTATTATCAATCCATTTCCCCCCATCTCTCTCTCGTGTTAACTCAATTACATCTTGTATTTTTGTAGACTTCTTGTTTAAGAGGCAAGATTTTTTTTTTCTTAAAGCTTTCAGTCTTTGGCCAAGCATTTGCTTTAAAATTAGAACTATTTCTTGCTTCTTTATAAAGCTCTTAATTTCGTCTAAGAAACCCAGACTGAAGGAAAAGAACAGGAAAGCAGCAGCAAATGGTTGTAGAAGGATATAAAACAGCAACTAGCAACTGTTACTTGTCTAAACTATTTATTTTATGTTTTTCAAGTAGTCTCCAGCATATATCTCAAAAAAGCATTGGCTTCAACATAGATAAAATGTGAGTGTTTAAGAAACTGACAAAATACATTTAGAAAACACTTCTAAGATGTTTATTAAACACTTGTGTTTAATTCTAATGGGTAGGTAAGTATGTATTATGTGAGCATGTCTACATGTGAAATTAATGCACCTGAATTTTCTGCCCAGAAAATTCAGGTGTATTTTACTGCCTAGGCATGTTTCTGAACATGAATGTGCATCGGGAAGAAATTTGCTCCCAATGGGAGCAGGTCAGTCCAGGGCTGCTCCTACCCTGTTCTGATCCCCTGCAACAGCCAAGGGGAGCTCCAGGCTCTCCCAGGTGCCAGCCTCAGGCTGTCAGGGGCACTGGAGGCAGCCATGGGCTGGCAGAAAACATGGGGAGAGGTCAGGCTTACTCCTCTGAGCAGCTCTAAGCCACATGGAGCTCAGAGCTCCCAGGAACAGGGGCTGGCCTGTGGCTCCCTGCTTGCTGCACTAACCGGGAGCAATTTGCTCTCAATCAGTGTGCACAGGTGTGCTGCAGTACATTAGTTTAATACACCATTTTCTACTACCTGTATTTACAGGTAGTAGAAAATGGCATATTATAGTAATCTACTGCTCAGTACTTGCTGTGCATATGCAGATGGTGGCACTTTACTGTGCATTAGACTAGTCTAATACTCAGCAAAGCATCGTATGTAGATGTCTCCTGTACATCTGAAATGCTGGACACATTTTCACTGCTTGTGTGACTTCTGGCAGAAAGTCAAAAACAGTACATTGAGAATGTGGGGAAAAATGCTTTCAAAAATTTTCTGGCAGGAAAACAAAAGATAACATAGATTCCCATGAGGAACATGAAGTGTGCATGTAGGGTTGATGTTTGAGTGGCAAAGGGTTAATTCATTTGGTAGTTGTAAATAGGAGTGTCTTGAAGTTCAGCTTTAGGGTAAAAAGAAATATGAAAATGAGAAATTGGGAGACTTGTCGAAAACAGTTAAGGGCTGTCCAGAACAGTTGAGGGCTGACACTTCTGCTGACTGGAAGTACGTGGGGAAGAGAATTTGATGTATATTGGAAGAGACACTGGAACACGTGCTCTGGCCAGTAAGAAAAGATAAAATCAGTTTTGTTGTGCAGTGATGGGAGAACAGAAAATCCAGAAAAGACAGAAGAAGAAATAAGGACATTGCTAATCTGTTTGGGTTTTTTTTTAAGTTTTGTTTTTTAAAAATAGTATATTCCTAAATTAAAGTCACAAAGAATCATCATCAGTACCTGGTCTGATCTCCCCTGTAGTATAGACCATAATGGAAAGGCTATACCACCTTGCTACCTCACCAAGTAGTACCTCACAGTGAGGCACACTCCATATGTCCTACATTATAAAATCGAAGTGTATCCAAAGTTACAGCACGGTGGTTATGGGTCAATAGTCAACATATAGTTGGCGATTCCCTGGGATTCATTTAGAGAAATAGATGATGCATCATGGAAGTATCTCCTGGCATGTACTGAGGTGAAAATATCTGTCACCTAAGTGTACATACTTAGAATTTCATCCAGTATTTCCAGCATCATTCCTTTCATCTTACTGAGTTTCAATATCTATTTTGGAAAGGCATCCAATCCTCATTTAATGATTTCAAATGGCAGAATATAACATATCTCTGGTTAAATTATTCTAATAGCTATTGATCTTCACTGTTAAATGTTTAGGCCTTATTTCTAGTGTGATTTTGTCAAGTGTAAGTTTCCATACATTGGGAATTTCAATTCTTTTGTCTGCTAAATTAAAAAGATCCACTACTGAGACTGATGATGAACAGGTTAAAAGATTGATCTCTATTTTTCTATACCATCAAACATGTGACTGTGAAAGTAGGTCTAGGGCTGAATGTTCATTTTCTGGGTTTTGGAGGGTAAATTCCATATTTTAAGAGATCTGAAAGGCTTCCCCCACATTCTTCCCCTTCTTTTGATCTTTTGATGATTTTGAACACCTTTAGAGCTGTAGCCCTCAAAACAAGACAATGTTCCATTTATGGCTTCGCTACTGAATGGTAATCTACCACTCTTTTCTCAGTCAATATTTCCTTGTTGTGACATCTAAGGGTTAGAATAACTTTGAGTTATCATGATAAGAGTTCCTGGTCTGTTGGTTACCCACTATGGCCTCCAAATCCTTTATATAAATTTACAGTATGTACTCTTTCTTATTCTTTGCACTCTGTGACCCTTTTTCTCTTCTCCCACCACCAGAAACACAAAGCCCCAGTCCGTCTCACATTATTTTTTCTTCTCCATCAACATAATTCTTAAACACAAGTCAGATAAACAATATCAGAGATCATTTCCTAACTTTCCTGCAGGAGAGAAGTCTCTCAGGTAGGGATTATATCTTAAAAGCAGGATTTGAAAGACTCCAGCATATTGTAGTTTGCTCCCCTACAGAATATATTAGTATCAATGAAAGCATTTAGAGAGAAATCCTGGAAACTAAACTTAGATTAGAAGCATATCCAATTGTAGTAGACTAGCTTTAAAAAAGTCATTCTGCATAGATACTAGTTCTATCCAGCGTCTCTGAGGTTGGAAATGTTTAATCAATATCTTATTTCATATTTTTATATACCTGTGTATTTCCTGGTTCCAGTTCAGGCTGAGGTGCAAAACTACTACCAGCAGGCTCTTATGCTATACACTGTAACTTAAGAAAACTGTGAGAAACTGACAGGGGGGAATCATTCTGATGCTTGCTAAATTGCAAGAAAAAGTTATAAATGCATTTTTTTTCAATGGGATTAAACGTTTTTGAAAAAAAATCCCACATCAGAAGAACCAAAATTAAATTTATCAGAAATCTTCAAGCTATATAATTAAGAAGCCAGGCAACTGACCTACACATAAAACAGGGTATAAAAGCTCCAGGGATACTTGGAAGTCTAGATCCCACTAACTCCCTGACTTCCATTAAAAAAAAATGCTATCAAATAACATACTCCAGTAGAAAACCACTCCATTCTACTATCTCTAGTGCTGATGTGATACTACTTAAGTATAAATTGAGAAACCAAGAGAGACTTAATTTTAACAAAACAATTTTCATTCAAGATATCATTATGGGAGCTGATATAGCTTAGATCAGACTTCAATAATGAATATGCTCAGACATCATTAATTTTTATGCCTACATTGTTATTATGTTTTCTTGAATATCTTAGGAGAATGAAGCTCCATTTAGCATGGACAAGTCCTTAAAATAGTTTGTTTGTTTTTTTCTGCTGATCTGATACAATGAATTATTTCTTTCTTTATCAGTTCTGTCCACCATTTACTGGTAGGGCGATTAAACCCTGCTTAAGATCTGCTGCAAATGGCAGAACTAAGCAATGACTGGAGTCTTGTCTCTTCTGGAAACATAAATATGTTTGTTTAGCATTGACATCTCAGATGATTTATTATTTTGAAATTTAAAAGTTTAAATGCCTATTCCAAGGCAGCTGTGCAATAGTTAATTACAGAAATCTGTCTGTATGTCTAAACAGTCCCCCCTCCCAAAAACCCCCCAAAAAACCAAAACACCTAAAAGTGTCTTCATCATGTTTCCAAGTTCAGTACATGCAGATAAAAGGGGCTGTTTTTTTGTCATCAACCACAAGATCATCAGAAAAGGAGTGCAAGCATGTCCAAAAATAATCTGTATTTGGGGGTTAGTGATTTCTCTTTACTGCCTCACAAGTCATCAGAGTTCTTCCATTTTTGGCACAAATGTGACTTAGTATATACATGGATACCCCACATTGGTGAACATGATCATTGTGCAAATCTAACCACTGTACTCTGGCTGCCCCCTAAATATGCCATACTTCATGATTTTATTTGTAATGCATAGATCAGCAGCTTCAAACAGCAACCTTCATTGTAAAGAAGAAGAACAACAGCAACAAAAAGATGATGGTGGTGCTGGTGGTGGCGGCAGTGGCGGCATGGGCTTGGGGAGGAATCCTTTCTTTACAATATGAAATTTTCCTTCCAAAACTTAGAAAATGGCAATTCAACCCTAGACCTTGGACAGGCTCTCGAAAGATAAAAAGCATGAAGGTATAAGGTTTCTGAGAGTTCGTGTTTCACAGACCTGCAAGGCTAAAGACAGGTACTTTATGCCATGGAAATGTATAGTATGAGTGAGATTGGAGAGAAAAGGTCAAGTTCCATGAAGGACCTTGTTCCATGCAATACTTAGCTTTCACAAACATAAGCTGTAGCCAGGCTGCCAGTAAACAGACCCAAACCCCTAAGCACATAAAGTCTGACTTCTGTAAATAACTAGACAAGCTTTTTCCTACAATTTTGCTATATCATGTATTAGTGATCTGGAAGAAGAAATGCCCATTTTCCCAAGAAATAACATATACAAACCACCCACTCCTTTTTTCTGGAGAGTCCTGAGAAACCCAACCTGGGTTAACTTGGGTCAGTTCCCAAGTTAACTTGTATTCAGCTGTAAAGCTAATACTTCTTAATAATCTAAATTATTGTTAACCTAACAGTATGCTATCAGAAAACTATTCTATTTCAGGGTAATAACAAACCTGCGCACTACATAACCCACTGCTAGCCTCTCTCTGCCCAAATTGGGTCATTTGGGTCTGCAGCCTTAAAATGTTGTTGATCACTGGTTTAAATAAATGTTAAAATGTACCTGGGGTTTTCCTGACAGCCTTTTTAGGTGTATCATCCTACATAAATATATAGAATGTACTAAATATAGACACCATTGCCTGTTTGTTGAAACCTGCACCACTCTCTCATTGCTTTGCCTAAACTCAGTCTGACACAGACACCCCATGCCAATGCCATCAGGAACAGTCTCTGGTCATATTTATATAACTGCATTTCTACAAAGACCTTTTAAGACTAGTAACTTTCATTTGTGTGTCACATTGAAAACAATGCATCAGCTCCCCCCGCTGGCCATTCAGGGGAAATCACTCAAAGCTTAGCCTACTGACATTAACAATGATGTTCCACACAGACAGAATTTTAAATAAAACAAAGCTACATTAGGTTAGTAACAGACAACATTTCTCTCAAGCTTATATTTTATTAAAGAATTCAGAAATGTTCATTGTCTATCATGAAGAAATACGAACTGTGCCAGTAAATGTGATTTAAGGATCTGCTCTACAAAATGCTGCACATTTATAAACATTTTAAACATTTTGTTCATAGTTCACATTTCATGAACATATACGCAAGTGTATACTTGCTAAATAATCAGTTATGACAGGTTAATGTTTTTTCTTTAGAGACAGTTTTGTTAAAACAGCAGAAAATCTTTATTCATGTATGCATTTTTTCAGCATAAGATAACTGTCATGCTAATTACTTTGCACAGTGGCTTGTGACGATTTAATCCATTTTTTCATAGTGATGTTAATAAAGGACATATGGCTGACTCTGTATTGTAACTCTTTGATCCTTTAACAATACTGGACATAAATAGAAAAAGGTTTGACATTGTTATCTGCAGGACAGTATTCTCTCACCTCTTCTATATCTTTTGTAACAAGGCACATCCAAAACCACCTGTAGGGCAAATCATAATGGATCCAGTGACACAAATTGTGATGGTCAAGGCGCTCTCATTTAGCTTAATGGAAAACTGCAGGACCTTAACAGCCCATAGGCATGGCACTGTATAATCTCTTGTACAAGGTCAGGCCAAACATTTCAAATAGACTGAAGATTCAACTGCTCTGAAATTTCTGAATCCTCTATAATCGTATAACCAGTTGTTTATTCCTTGTCACCAGACAGGTAACTGATTGTGATTATTGTGCAGGGCCAGGCAGTGTCCACTTAATCAGCTGTTTATCAAAAAGCTTTTACTATTAAATTTTATATTTATTAATATATCTTTATGATCCCATTCACATAGAAGCTGCAGAAGCTGGGGAGGCAGGGGGTGGGGGGAGTGACAGAGCTAGTTAGCTGACTT
>NW_005842122.1:1231999-1244947 GCF_000455745.1 Alligator sinensis
GTAAAGGGAAAATTGAACTTCTCTCTCTTTTTTTTCCTAAACCATTTTTACTTTACATTGCTGAACTCCTCTGATGTCTTGTTGCTGGTAATACTATTTCAAAACCACTCTGAATGTAGGAAGGTCCTTGTATTCCCCTCCATCAGCCAAAAGCAATGAAGCATTACAATTCTCTGCCTATTCTATTAATAGACTTGCAGCCGAAGCACAAGAAATTCAAGGACTTTTTCCTTCTTACATATTTTACAACAGTATCACTAAGCAACAAAACCCAAATCAAAGTGCATAAAAGCATTAGTGTCTTTTCTGATGAAGTAGTGCATTTTTTATGGGCTACAATTGTATTAAAATATATTTCCTAATTCACCCTTATAAACTCAAAGTGTTACAAGCTTTCATACATTGCAGAATGAATCCTAGAGCACACTAAATATCCCATGTAATGTGAAGCAACAGGAAACTGAATCTGAAGAATATGTATACTTTATCAGGAGTATTACACTTAAACAGTTAATATGCCCAGAGTTAAGACGGTGAGATTGAAGCCCATCACAAATGGGAGGAGTCCGTTTTAAAGATATATATATGGTCCTTGAAATTATTCAAGTAAAAGAAGTAAAGTTCTGAGAGAAGCACAGAAATCAGACCTTCCAGAAATCCCCCATACTTACATTTTAATAAACTTATTCTCACTCTGATACACTAATACTAGTACTGCTTCTGGCAGAAGCAGCAGCACTCTAGCAACACTTAAGAGCTCTAGTTATGATCCTAATCTAGTGGGGATTCTGTAAACAAGTGGTACTTTCAATACTCCTCTTTTTCCACTACTTAGGTCAATACCTAAAGCCTCCACAGAAAGCTATTAAGCAGAACAACTTTCTGTGTCAGACAGCATTAATTCATTTAGTTTAATTGAGTCCTGGAGGGTTATCATGGACAATATGAGGATAGTTCTGGAGGTGGCACCAAGACTGAGACAAACTGTGGCTACTGGTAGGACTTATGACTTTATAGCAGGGTTGGCAACCTTTTATTGCTGTAGTTTTGGCTGGGCATATCTACATAAGATGCTACGTTGCTGCAGCCATGAGCTATGGTGACATAGATCATCCCTACTGTGATGTAATGTCAACAGGCACTAACTGTGATGCCACTACTACTGTGCAGTAGCAATGAAGTCATAGCTCATTGCTACATGCAATAGGATAGAAAATGATGCATGCACAGCTGAGACAGTGCAGGACCAATGAGTTCTGCATGTCAGGGGCACATGTAAATGCTCCCACTGACTTACTCTAGGTCAGAGTTTGGCTGGCAGGTGGGAGGGCAGGCACTGGGACTGAACCACCACTCTTGCTTTTTCCTGCTGCTGGCTTTCTCTTCACCAGGGATTGCTGCCCCTGGTCTAGTGTGTGTAACAGCTTATCATCAGGTCTAGGCCAGCTGGATGAATCATAACTTTTACAAACTTTAGCAGATGTGCAGTGAGGAAATTCATAAAATCATAGAGAATTAGGGCTGGAAGGGACCTGTATAGGTCATCTAGTCCAACCCCCTTCCTAAGGCAGGATCATCCCCTTCCAAGCCATCTTATACACAGTTATTGTCCAGCCTCTTAACGTAACTATAGTCATCCCTGACACAACACCAAGACATAACACCCAAACCTGCCACAGGTAAAGCACGGGGTCCATGATGACCAACATCTAGCTTCTGTAAAAGTTGTAATATACATTCAAAAGATCTCAGGAAGAGGGCCACCCCCCCTCCCTTCCTGCATCCCCTCAGAGCACCACCAGAGAAAGGCAAAAATTGAGCACATGGGCTGATGGGGATTCCCAGGGATATTGGGGGATGGGGAGGAGAGCAGCGTTCCCTCTACGTTGTGCAGTATGCGCAGCCACACAAGCTCGCCTGGCAGCATGGCATGAGCGCACCTGTATGGCCGTGCACACCGTACAGCTTAGTGTGAATGCTGGGGCGGGGGGGAAAGCACCATTGTGCTTGTCTCACTTTCCTCTCTGTCCTCCAGGTACAATACAACAGTTTTGCACTGTGATACCCAGCTCCAGTGCCTGGACAGCAGGGTATCACAGTGTCAGACTATGTATTGTGCCTGGAGCATAGTGCTTTCCCTGCTTCTGCAAAGGACCAAAGTGGGGAAGAAGAGAAATGAGACCATCACCATATTCACTCTGCTGGGAGTGCTGAAGCAGTAGGGAAGGAAGGTCTACACTGCTTCTTCCTGGCTTCATACCAAGCAGTTTACTGCTACCCTGGGGGTGGGAGGTGAGGAGTGAATAGGACAAGTGGAATAGTGCTACCTTCCCCTCAGGTATACCTTTTGGTATGGTGTTGGGCAGGTGCAGTGCAGGGCTTTCCACACTATTACAAAGGCTCCTCAGGCAAGGGCAGGGGAGCACCACCAGGATCCCTCCTACCACAAGTCTTCACCATGGCTAGAGAAGCCCTATGTTGCCCATCCCAGGCCACATAAGCTGGACAGCACAAAATTGCACCAATCAGTGTATCTAGAGGGAAGGGCAGCACAATTCTGTTTGCCCCACTCACACCCAAAAACACTCCTTGATGCAGTGCTGCACTATACAGCTCCTGTGTCCAGACAGTCAGTACCCAGAATCAGGTACCCCTCACTGGATCCTAATTATGCTCCTGAACTTTAGTGAACCATGGGTGCATCTACATGTGCTAATTTAAGGCACTTTAGGGCACGCATCTACATGTGCATATCCTTAATGCACCTTAAAATGGGAATTTTAGGCTATTCTTAAAAGTAGGTATCACATTTAGGTGTTAATAGTTAAAGCACATTAAAACACATGCAGATGTGTTAAGACTCATTAACATTGTTCATGGATTGACTTGAAACCAACTTCATTCCTACGTCAGTCCATGCCCATGGTGCTAATGCGCTTTAATGAGTGCATGTGTAGATGCGAGCCTAAATCACTAGCTAATGCACATTACATTTAGATATGCCTAAATGCACATGTAGATATTCCCTATTAGGAACATTTCCTGCCATAAACTTCACAATCATTTCTGCTTCTGCCTTAAACTCAATCCACAGATGGATAAAACAACGTGAATTTATGTGCTTCCAAGTGTATACACTGTTGCAGCTTACTCCTTTATTGTGATGCATGGATGTATACACAATTTTTACTGCTCACTCAGGTTTTTGTAGCTGATGGAAGGCTATGATATTGCTCAAAAGATTTCAGATGTTTTTTTCCTGAGCTATTTTACCCCTCCAGAGTGAGACACACCACAGATGTAAAAATGTGGCAAAAAAACCCAAACCAAAACAAAACAAAAAAAAAAAATCAAGAACCTTAAAGTCTTTGAGATAAGCAAAGGAGGTATTGTCAAACTCTACTGAAATCTTATTTATTATTCTGAAGATTTCAACCAGGTTCTTTAAATTTTGCGTAGCTTGACAAACAAGGAGTATTTTTTTCTCCCCTTTGTAGCCTAAAAAACAAGTAGGGTAAAAACATGAAAACAAAATCCTACCATCTTAACAGCTCTTGGGATAAACTTAACTGCCATCATAATCAAGATGATATTTCTATTGATTTCTACTGCTGAGATGAAGCCCTGCTATTGTAGTTTCAATCCAAAATGAAAAGGAATTATGATAGTTCATTCACTTACATAGACAGCTTATTCTCATGATCCCTAGCAGATGTAAGGGAAGAATGTCTCTCTGGAGAAAGAGGAACTGAGCTGAACAGTCCTCAGAGAGAAAACATAGGAACACTTAAACCTGAGAAGAATCTTTGAATTTTAATTTGTAGCATTTAATGTCTAAATCCTTTTATAAATAAGGCTAAATCATCAATACAAACTGGGGTAAGAAGCAAACACACTGAAGTTGTTTACAACATGGTAAGGTAAAAAACACCTGTTCATAGTGTTGGCACTGGATGTATGATCCAGGTACCTTGTTCCAGATCTAAATCCCCCACAACCTTTCCATTCAATGATAGGCAAATTGTATTGATACCCAGTGATAACAGATATGAATAATGCAAATGATTCTATATCTACCAGTCCAAGGACTGTCACAGGATCAAGGTACACCTGGCCAGTACACGAGTTTCACCTTGAGGTTCTTTCTTGAATGTCAGATGTCAGCAGCCTGGAGGTTGGAGGCCAGGGCCCACCTCCCCCCTACTCCCCCACGGGGTGAGTGAGACAAGCTGGTGTTATGCCCCCTATCTATGGTAGCCTTGGGTTCCCATCTCAGGGACCTTTGCTGCTCTGAAATCCCTCCTTTTGTGTTCTTTGTCCCCTCTGATGACCCTTCATCTCTGGGCATCGATGTTTTCCTGTGGTTGTCATGCTGTCCACATTGTGTCCTGTCAGCATATTTCTTTGTTTCAAAAACCTATTACATGCACACATTCTGATTTGGTTATTTACTGGTTTCTCCATCTACCAAAACTGGAAATCCCAAGGGCTCTGCAGTTTGGCACTATGACCTGCAGAATCCCTTATCTCTGTTTGGGTACACTGTTCATGTTATGGAACAGTGTAGTACATGTCTTCAATTTCCCAGTCTGTGTCTGCTTGCTGCTTGCCCATGTCAGACACCATGCTCCTTGAAGGAAACTTCATCACAAACAGGCTTTTAGAAATTAATTAACCCTTGCCATCCCCCCTGGAACATTACTGGAACATTACTCTAATGCATATCTACTTTACCTTACATCCATAGCATATTACCATGTAGAGATAGTGAACCCAAGGGAATTTACAGGTCCCCCAAAAAAACAAAATAAAAAAAAATATATATATAATCATATACATCTTTAAATGGGTGTGATCAGCTGGGGAGAAGGGATCTTCTCACGGCTGCACTGTGAGGGGACACCATGAGCTCAACATTAGGAAGCCACTCCATGATGCCAGGCTTACAGTACCCAGGGGAGTTAAAATAGTGGGTGGGCATTCAGCTTGGAATCCCAGCTGCACACCTGCTTCTAAAGTGTCCAGGACATCCTGAGCCCGACATCAAGGAGAGGCTCCCTGATGTAGAACTCATGGCACCCCAGAACTTTAAGAAGTCATCCCATCAGGAGAACAGGAAGGTGGCACTGTCCCACTACTCCCTGCACTCCTAGAGACTAGTAGGGGAGGGAGCAGTGGGGCAATGCTCCATGTCTTCCCAATAGCAGCATAACCCCAGTATGAGGAAGGCACAGATAAGTCTTTCCCCATTGCTTCACTACCCCACAAGGTACAGGGCAGAATGGAAAAGCAACTGCTCCCCATGATTTCCCCAGACCAGGATCACCACAGTATGGGAAAGGCTGCAGGTTGGAACACCTGTATGTTTCCTCTTCCAGATAATGTTAAGACCAAAAAGGAATAATGTTGACAAAATCATGCACATACATCGTTTAACATAAAAAAAAAAAAATTCAGTTTCTCACATAAAATATAGAACAAAATATGGCAAATTACTAACAGTTTATTTTAATAATGTCAGTGCACTCATTCACCCCAGTGCAATTACACCAACACTTTTCTATCTATATCACAGCTATTCCATATCTCACTGCATATAGAGTTTAATCTGGAGTTATCATCCAATATTGCACGGGCAGGAATTATTTTAACATCAAACAGTTAAATTCCAAATCCAAGATAACCAACACCCTTATTATTGATATTTGTTGTGTGTACCCAATCAGTTGCAGACCTCAGGTTACTCATGATTGTTTCTGTGAAGCATATTAAATGATTGACCTCATTATCAACTGCATAAAAACCAAGATACTTTACCAACCTGCCTGATATCAACCAGCTGCTCCTCTACATATTACAATCAGGGGACAATATGTGGAGAATGTGGAACATTTTCCCTACCTGGATAGCCACCTTTCCTGAAAAGTAAACATAGATGACAGATTTTCAACACCAGATAAAATCTGACAGTGCTGCCTTTGGATGTCTCCAAAATCATGTTTTCAATGATCATGACATCAGGACCCAAACCAAAGTTCTCATCTACCAGTCTGTTGTCATTCCTATGGGTGTGGGTGTGAAAGTTGGACAACATATCAGAAACACCTGAAAGACATGGAAGGTTACCATCTGTAGTATCTTTGGAAAATCCTCCATATCATAGATTCTTGATTCATAGATGGTAAGGGGATGGAAGGGACCTTGCAAGATCATCTGGTCCAGCACCCCTGCACTAGGCTGAAAAGAAAACTGGGGTCAGATGATACCAGTGAGGTGACCATCCAGTCTCCTCTTGAAGATTTCCATGGTAGGTGATTGCACCGTATCTGAAGGGAGTTTATTCCACAGTCTGAACATCCTAGTTGTGAAGAAGTTTTCCCTAGTGTTAAGCCTGAAATGGTTTTCCAGGAGTTTGTAGCTATTACTCCTGGTTTTCTCCAAGGGTGCCCTAGTGAACAGATGTATTCCCCTGATGTAGCGGTAAACTGCTAACAAGTCCCCTCTCAGGCTTCTCTTTTTAAGGCTGAAGAGACCCAAGTCCCTCAGCCTTTCTTCATATGGCAACATAGCCACAAACTTCATGCTGGATTTGGAAAGCTCTATTTTACCTGTAACATGACAACCATTTTACTAGGTTCTGCAGATCCCAAAACACAAAAACCCTCAAATAGATGCTGTTGAGAACATATCAAAATAATTTTGTATAGATATGGTTGAATCAAGCAAATATATATATATATATATACACACACACACACACACACACACACACACACACACACACACACACCCCTATATCAATGAAAGAAGCTGGATTTCCCCAGTGGAAATGCAAGGAACAATTCCATTTAAATTGGAAACTGGACAGCAACTTAATATTTTGCTAGAACATGGACATTGAGACCAAATAGTGAGTTCCAGTGTATCAGGTATCCAAGTCCTAGCCCTGCTACTCTATCCCCAGGTGAGCCTGACCTAGACATGAAAAGGTTAAGTCTCTTCCCTCCCAACTTCACTGGAAAAGGACAAATACTCAGAAGATGGCAGGAGTTCCAGTCATCCCTGAGAAGGAGACTGGAAATCTGCAGGCTAGGGCTATCCTCTGGAAAAGGGGCAAACCAGGGAGACTTACTTGATCCACATAGAAGTGTAGAGTGAATGCTGCAAAGGAGTTCAGAGGACTTTTGCTAACCAGGACAGCACGGGGAAGAATGCTGACAAGGTTGCCATAGAGGAGTATTCTGCAAATGGGTAGGCAAAGTGATCCTGCATGCAAAGGAGGTTGAGGAATGCCAACCCTCTGTCAGTGAATACAGACTATTCCTGAGAAAAAGGAAATCCCAGGTACATACCTGGGGCCTGTGTAGAGGCACAGACCAGCTGCTGTTTTTTTCTGCAGTGAATCTCAGTTGCAGGGTAAGTGGAAGGATGCTACTTGTGTTTGCAGCTCTGCTGGAGGGATGCATAATGGTAGGAAAGTGACTTGAGCTGTAGAAGTAATGTGACTGCCTGACTCCTGCTCAGGGTAAGGCAAGTGCTCCCGGAGAAGGAAGAAAAACAGAAAAGAAATAAGCCTGCACTGAAGACAGGTGAGAGTCTATATGCCACCTGATGCTAATAGGCTCTTAAATGAAACCAAGTGAGGTCCAGAGAGTAAACTGCTGGAGTTAAATAAAGACTACAGGAGGTACAGCTTGGAGGTTTGCCTCACTTCAAGCAATGTGTAGACTGCACCTGAGAACTTGAGGGAAGGGTTTAAATTTGACCTAGGGGGCAGAAGCCTGAATTAATTGAGCATTTGCAGTATAGGTTGTTTTACTGAAGATCCTGAGAGAGTGTTCTTGGCTCAAGGCATGGACCTGGGTACAGGAACCCATGAGCCCGGTTGAGTACGGAGGGGAATAATTGATTAAGAGGAACAGTCCCTTCAAGGGTGACTTTGAAGCCTCATCATGAGTGAGGCCCAGACTGTGAGGGAAGTCCGGCAAAGACTGAACCTGAATTGTGACATGGTAGTCACCAAGGAGGTCTCTATAGGGGACCAGACTGTTAAATTCAGTTTTGTTTGAGTTTTACTTTTGCATAAATAATATATGACTAATATAAATTAAGAAGAATTCCCAAACAGAAGATGACAAGGAATTTGACAAGTCAATAATTTGCAAAACATGTCAGCTTCATGTCGAACCAGGATGTGGGGGAAGGAGGAGCCCTGAAAGAGGATCAATCCCAACAGCAAACTAGACAAGATCTATTATGGGCTTGCATTTCCTCCTGTTTGTAATGATACCAAGAAAAGCATGACAGGCGAGAAACTAAAGGACAGTTGAGTGTTGACCCTAACTAGGGAATTGACCGATGGTCCAGGCAACACCCTGTCACACCCACAAATATCAGAAGAGCTGGTTATTTAGGCACAAATATATCAGTGAAAGGGAGATGCAATGCTAGAAATCCAGCATAAACACAGAGCATGCAAACTCCCATTCATTGTGGTACCTAGACAGCCGACACTTTTTTGCACCAGCTAGAAGCTCATTTTCTCTGTACCTTTGTGTTAAGTTGTCAATTTTTAGTAAATTACAGAGAACTTGGAAGGAAACGCACAGGTTACAGGACATAAACATTTTGTGGAGACATCAAGTAGTCAGTCTTTCTGTACATGCATGAATGCTATCTACAGCTGAGGCATCTGTGTATATAGTTCTCTTAACAGTTTTACAGGAATAGTCTCTCATCTGCCAATATACAAAATACCAATATCTAATCAAATCCAAATAAATGTTTTCTACCTGAATGGTAGAAAATACTGCTTCATATGCTACATATACAAGGTAAGATAATTGAAGCTCAAGAAGCTCTGATAAAATATCTTTATCAAATGAAAGAGTGACAGACATATCATTAGATAAATTCAATTATTTTTATTCTATAATTTATTCTGCAAGGAGGTTCACTTTTGTGTACCTTTGAAAAAACTAAGTATTCATATTGGATAGATACTTGCACTCTCATTTTAACCGGACATTTTTTCATTGACCTAATTCTGGCCTTTTTCACCTCTGCAAAGTTTTAGGGTACAAACAAGTATTCACAGGACCCAGGAGTGGCACAGGCAGCCCAAGGTAAGTTGGGGGAGGGACTAGTAGAACTAGGGGGGCTGGCATGTCTGCAGAGATGGCAGGTCCAGGGAGGGTTGGGTGTGGGGAGAAGTGGTGGGACCATGGTGAGGAGAGTTTGCCTGGTCAGGAAGGGTAGTTGGGGGGCTAAAAGTAGCATGGTCTGGGTTGGGGGCAGACACAGTGCAGCCACAGAGCTGTGACTAGTACCTAGGTTTTCTGATCCCTGGGACTGTGCTCTGAATGCATGCAGGTGTTCACTAGATCAAGTTAACCCATTTTAGATCATGTTAACCCTTCTGAATTAAACTAACTTAGGCTGGGTGCTCCATTTCCAAGGCAATTTTAAGCTCTGTGAATGTCTGCATACCTAGGCATTAAGATCGACCTAATCTTGGTTAGGTTGTTCTAAATGTAATGCTTGTATAGTACCCATACAGTGTATGATCTTTGATTGGCTATTCATGAAGTAATACACTACAGTTCTGCTCTGTAGTAGTCTTTCTACCCTTTGACACAATCCTGTTGCCTTGATGATACTTCAAGTATTCAAGAATAGAATGACATTGCTGTGACTGAAGGTAAAATTTAAACTGAAAGAGAGAGAATGATTGTTTCAAAGTCATTTGGAGGACTCGGGGATACACCTCATTAAAATTAATTAAAGTTATGTGTTCCTCTTTAAACATCTCAACTACAATACATACAACTTGGGAGAAAGTGGTATTCTGACTCTCAGTTAAATAAGAAAAGGTCACTGCCTTTGTACTCAGTTGATATTTGGACAAATAAACCAATTCAAAACAAGCTCTACATGTACAAACGATTCTTTTTTTTAAACTGCACGTTCCCTGTTGCAGCCCTGTTGCAGCTGCTGTTGTTTCAGCAACGATGGCTTTTAGCCAAGCATTTTGCTCCTATCACAATAGTTACAGACATAATAGCTGAGAATGACAAATCTCTGGAGTGGATGAGACAGTACAAACGTGATGTGCAAAGCAAGGTTCAGTGACAGTGTTAACTTCCTTTAATGTCTGAGTCATAGGAGGGAAAACAAATAGGAAAAAATGACAGAAGAGATATTTGGGGAAAAGAACAGAAGCAAAACACAATAGAGTAGGCAAAAAATAAAGATCAGTTCAGCAACTTTTACTCGTGCTGACTAGCATTTTCACACTGAAGAAGACCCACTGACAGCAATTTATCTGCTTGAACTAGAAGACCAAGTAGGAAGTGTGAGCAAATGTTTCCAGAATCTGACCATGAAGGGAGCGGAAGCAGGGGAGAAAAATATATACAAAAAAATGCTGTAGAAGGAAGGAAATAAAGGGTGAGGGATGGGGGACAAAGTAAAAGAGAGTGATTATGTACAGGAAAATGAGTAATTATCCTCTACAGGCACCATAGAACCATAGAAAATTAGGGTTGGAGGGGACCTCAGGAGGTCATCCAATGCAACCTCCTGCTCAAAGCAGGATCATCTCCAACTAGATCATCCCAGCCAAAACTTTGTCTAGCTGGGTCTTAAAAGCCTCCAAGGATGGAGATTCTGCCACCTCTCTGGGTAACCTGTTCCAGTGGTTTACTACCCTCCTAGTGAGAACATTCTTCCTAATATCTAACCTAAACTTCCCTTGCTGCAGCTTGAGACTGTTGCTCCTTGTCCTGTCACCTGCCACCATGGAGAACAGTTTAGCTCCATCTTCTTTCGAACCTCCCTTCACGTAGTTGAAAGCTGCTTTTAAATCCCCTCTCAGTCTCCTCTTCTCCAGACTAAATGAGCCCAGTTCTCTCAGTCTTTCCTCGTAAGTCATGTGCCCCAGCCCCAACAACATTTTTGTCCTTTCCGCTGGACTCTCTTCAATTAGTCCACATCCTTTCAGGTCAAAATCAAAAAAATTTACTTGATTAGAAGATGAAGTTTTCACTCCATTTAACGTGGGGCAAGAAGCTCTTTGCCTTACAATTGGGCATGAGGTAGCCGAGGAGAGAGGGAGGATGGCAGCTGCTCTGGCTCCAACCCCAACCCAGAACTGGACCTGGAGTTGGAGCTGAAACTGGAGGTAGAACTGGAGCCACAGCTGCTCTCTGCACTCACCTGCCTACTGACTCTTCATGCTCTGCTTCTCCTCCCCCACAGTCTCCAGTCTCTTTCCCCCCATGCTGCTTCTCACCCTCTGTTACACTCCTCCTTACCTATGCTTTCTTCCAGGAGGCTCTGTCCTTGCTGCAGCTCAGGACACAGAGCATGGCTCCAACCTGGATGCATAACATGGTTCCAGCCCAGCTCTGTAGCACCGGCATGGAGTTGGCACTGCTGTTCCAACCTGACCCTGTAGCATCAGTGCTGGCTCCTCGCTACTACTGCTGCTATGAGGTCACGCTGGAACAGCAGTGCAGGCTCCATGTCACTGCTAGGGAGTGGGCTGGAGCAGTGATTCTTTACCCAGGATGCAGTAGAGATGGAGCCTGCCAGTGCATAGCAAAGGTATGGGGGCAGGGGTAGAAGAAGCAGAAGCAGGAGCTGGGGAGAGACTTCAGGGCTGGGAGAGATGGGAGGAAGGAGGGTAGAGACCTGTGGCTGCAGGTGGAAAAACAGCATGGAGAGGGGAGAAAGGAGGGATAAGTTACTTCAGGCATGACTTTACACCAAATCTGAGTGAACTCATTTTCAAAATTCATTTATGGCTTAATAGTCTAGTTCCCAAAGAACTTGTCTGGCTTTATTCTTTTAAGAATTTATCAGTATTCAGTTGTTTTCCACAGAAGGTTTTGAACTTCTCTATTTTCATGTGTTTAATGGGTATTACAGAGCTTGCTCAAAGTACTTTGCACCACAACATCTATCCATTGCATATCAATACATATCCATTCCAAAATAGTCCATTTTGTTTCTTGTTTAGTAATGGCAGCAGTTGCAGTATGTTCCTAGCATATGGAACTGATATAAATGTGTGACTGAGGGTTCATACCAGTGTTACGTATGTAGTAATATTTAGTCTGGTAGAAATGCTAGATGTGCAAACATTCGCAATACTTAGTCTGGTCTAAAAATGCTGTGCATGGTCAGAATTTAAACCTAATCTGATGAGGTTTAAGTCTGGTCTGATGGGGCCTTTGTACATGCCACAAAATTGACCTTTAAAGTGGCTTAAATGCCCTTTTGTAGCACTTTAATAGCACAGCTGTTTACACTGTCGCCAACATATTGTGTGTTAAATGACTGTGGGACGTAGCAAAATAAAACACCTCAGAGGTGTTTTATTTTGCTACCTAACAAAGTGCAACAGCCACAGAGGGAAGCACTGGCCCCATGGAGTTCAGGGGCTGTGCAGGCAGCCTGGCCGGCATCACCCCGTGCAGGCAAGCTCCACTGAAGAGAAAAAAGTGGTGGGGCAAGACTGACTCCCACCCCCCCACCGAGCTTGCCCACCTGCCTAAGATGTGCAGAGCCCCAGTGCCTTTCTCCACAGCTTTAGGGAACAGAGGGAGGGAAGGCAGTGCTTCTCTCTGTGGCTGCAGTACCCCCTGGGACTGCACAGGCCGGATGCCTGAGGGTGGGTGCTGCCTGGAGGGCACTACCACTGCTGCAGAAGGAAGTACTGACACCCCCACAGTTCAGGGACTGCTTGGCCCACAAACAACTCACCCCTCCCCTCTCCACCACCAGAGAGGCAGGTAAAGATTGGGCCCAAGCCTTGTATAGATGCAACAAGGATTTACTTCAGTTTCATAGAATCATAGAAGTAGGGTCGGAAGGGACCTTGTAGATCTTCAAGTCCGACCCCCTGCCTGGGCAGGAGGAAAACTGGGCTCAATTGACCCCAGT